>NC_073396.1:27128680-27233680 GCF_028641065.1 Leucoraja erinaceus
CTTGCTGACGTTAAGAGAGAGAGAGAGTGAATGATAGACAACTGTGTTTGGACTGATTCAACTATCTCAAGGTGGGCATTAGCAACTGCATGAGACTGGATTAGCAGTCTTTGCTTCCGAGGGGCAGAGGAGGCTGGAGGAGATCCTGTTGGAGGTATACAAAATTATGAGAGGCAAAGTTTCTCCCCAAGGCAGAGTTCCCTCAGGCCAAAGGGCACAGGGTTAGGTTGATAAGTAAAAGGTTTAGAGGGGGTCTGAAGAATAATTACCTTCATCCAGTGGGTGGTTACAATCTTCAATGTACTGCCTGGGAACTTGATGGAGAAGTACTTTCACAATACAACACAACACAAGCAACTGAACAAGTGTTTAAATCACAAAGGTAGAGTCCAGGGATGGGGAACCTTTTCATGTTGGAATGCCGCATTGTTAGCTGTAATCAAATAAGGCCGCATCCAAGAAACTTCAATTAGATATACTTCAAAATGTGCATTATTTTGTTAAAATAGCCCTCGTGACTTTCTAATGTTTTAATTGTGGCCGTCAGTCGGGGAGGATTATTTAGTTGAATCTTCTTTTACTCTTTGGTACTTTAAATATGTTCATTTTAAAACTAATTGATTGATTGATTTAAGATTAAAATAAAATTAATAAAAGATGAATAAAAACATATTAATAAAAATAAAAAGATTTGTTCTACAAAATTTGGATTCATTCAAAAGGCCTAGAATGCCGCATGAAACCGGAGCTGCCTTACTGCGCCAGGTTCCCCACCCCTAGTATAGTCCAAGTACCGGTGAATGGGATTAGCATGGAGGGTTACATGCTGGACAGCACAGACCTGGTGGGCTGAAGGGCCTGCTTCTGTGCTGTATGACTCTACATCTCCATGACAACTAGTCAATTCCAGATACATTTTATTACATCAATTTAAATTACCCTGGGAATAAAAATTACGTAATTGAAATGAACCGCAAATGCTGGTTTATACCACCGAGAGACACAAAATGTTGGAGGGGCTCAGCAGGTCTGGCAGCATCTCTGGAGAAAATGGGTAGGTGGCGTTTCGGGTCGGGACCCTTCTTCAGACTGATTGCCGGGGGGGAAGGAAGTATGAAGAAAGGTCCTGACCCAAAACATCACCTATCAATTTTCTCTAGAGATGTCGCTTGATCTGCTGAGTTACTCCAGCTTTTTGTGTCTATCTTTAATAAAACATATGCAATTAGATTTATGGCTGATGCCTCTGGAATCCAGCCCAATAATGTGAGCATGGTGCTATCTTGCCCTGCTGGATACAAGGAATACAAATGCTAAAAACAGGCAATTATCAGAGTAAAAATTGAGAACATAACCACAGCGTTTCATACCTTTACTGAATTATATAACCAGTAAACGTAAGGAACTGGAGATGCTGGTTGATACTGAACAAAGATACAAAGTGCTGGAGTAATTCAGCGGGTCAGGCAGCATCTCTGGAGAAAAAGGATGAATGATGTTTCGAGTTGGGATCATTCATTTCTTGGCATGGTTTGTCAATCCCAGGACACATATTTCTGGTTCCATCAGAGAGGGTGAAGTTTAGACAGTTCACAAACCAACAATATTCTCCCTCGTCATCTATTTGATACAAATACATCGATAGATGCTCCTGAACACATCATCAGTGATGTAACCTGGGGTCATTGGGTGTTTCAGGCTCTTTCAACATCAGACACCCTCACCCAGGCGACCCAGCCGTGGTTGATCAGACCACGACTTGTGTTCAGGTGGCATTCGCTCCTCCCCATGGACCTCCTCTCCTGATCCAGAGCCATCTTGATGCCTTCTCTGCTGCCTCTGTGGTGTTCTTGTTGGCCCTTCTCCTTGCCACTCCGTTGATGCCCAGTGCATTCAAGGCTTTGTAGAGCGATTGCCCTGCAAGACCTCTGCAGCCAACCTCGATGGGCATACACATTGCCTTCCAGCCCTGCTTGCGGCAGTCTATGACCAGCTCTTCATACTTGGCCATCTTCCTCTCGTGGGCCTCCTCCAGACGGTCCTCCCACGGCACTGTCAGTTCCAACAAGACGATGTTTTTGGTCGCCTCTGAGACCAGGTGGATACCGGGCCTCAGGGTGGTCGTGGCAATGTGCCGTGGAAACTTCAGCTGTTTCACCAGGTCTACGGAAAGCTGCCAGTCCTGCGCAGTCGCCAGGATTCCTGACTGATTCCTGGCTGCTGTGGTTCTTGGCAGCTGCACTCCGGCCTTCACGAAGGTGATCATCTGGGTGGTGGGGCGTTCTCGTCTGCAGCTGCTGATTCCCATGCTGATGGCTTCTGCAATGGGTTTGAGAACCTGGTCGTGACGCCATGTGTACCAGCCCTGCCCAAGAGACTTTGGGCAACAGCTCAGGATATGTTCCAACGTGCTCCAACGTCCCCTTGCCTGAGCATTGCGGGCTATCTGGAGATTCAGCCTTGTCCAGGTTCCCTGCTGCCTCAATCCAACTGCTCTGGTACACCTCTCCTCCTCCACCACTGCCCTCACTTCCTCCTGGACCAGACTGCGCCTCTACTTCCCCTTGGCCTTGTCAAACTGGGGAGATGGGAAGATTCCCAGGCCTGCTGTTCCCTGAGTCACTGCTCCCACCAGGACTCTGTGGCGTATCCGGGACTCTGCTTGCATTGCAGCACGGCTTCACCGGCTCTTCCCACTTCCTCCCAGTTTTCACCTCCAACCCTACTTGAGCCACCTTGGGGTCACTGGAGTCCCTGTACAGCATCACCTCTCTGGCCCGAGTCACCTTGAATTCCTCCTCCAGGGACTTCAGGGGCAGCTGGAGCTTGGTGTTATTTCCGTAAAGGGCGATGCTGCTAAGGCTCCTGGGCAGTCCCAGCCACCTTCTGAGAAAGCTGCTGACTTTCCTCTCCAATCTCTCTACGATGGATATTGGGACTTCGTAGACAAGCAGTGGCCAGAGTATCCTTGGCAGGATACCATGCTGGTAAATCCATGCCTTGAACTTGCCTGGAAGCCCCGACTGGTCCACTGCTCTCAACCAGCTCTTCAGCTCCTGACAGGTTGCCTGGACAGATGCTGTATCCTTCAGGCTGCTGTTAAACACCTTGCCAAGACTCTTCACTGGCTTTTTGGAGACAGTTGGGATTGGTGTCCCTTCGATGCTGAAGCGGAACCTGTCCATGACTTTGCCCTTCTTCAGCACCAGTGACCTTGATTTTCCTGGCTTAAACCTCATCCTTGCTCATCCAATCAGTTTCTCCAACCCCTGCAGGATCCACCTGCCTCCTGGCACTGACTCAGTGGTGACAATCAGGTCGTCCATGAAGGCTCTGATTGGTGGTTGGCGCATTCCTGACTTGGTCCGAGGGCCCCGGCACTTTGGCTCAGCAGATTTGACGATCATGTTCATCACCAAATAAAAAAGGATCACAGAGATGGTACAGCCTGTGATGATCCCAACCTCCAGTCTGTGCCACTCTGATGTTACTGACCCTGATGAGACTCTCATGCTGAACTGGTTGTAATAGTCCAGGATGAGACCTGCCACTAGGCCCGGCACATGATGCTTGGCCATGACTGTCTGGATCAGCTTGTGCGGGATGGAGCCGTAGGCGTTGGCCAGGTCAAGCCAGAGCACTGTCAGGTCACCCTTGTTCTCCCTGGCTTCTCTGATGAGCTGGGTCACCACTCCCATGTGTTCTAGACACCCCGGCACTCCAGATAAGCCTCCATTTTGCACTGAGCTGTCGATGTAGCCATTGCTGGAGAGGAAGTTGGTCAGCCGCCTCGCCACTATGCTGAAGAAAATTTTGCCTTCAACACTTAGCAAGGAGATGATTCTGAACTGATCGATCGTCTTGGAATCTTCCTCCTTTGGGATCCAGACTCCTTCAGCGAATCGCCACTGCTGCGCCACTTTCCCTCTCCTCCAGATGACTTTCAGGATCTTCCACAGCCGTTTCAGTAACAAGGGGCAGTTCTTGTAGATCCTGTCGGGGACTCCGCACGGGCCAGGGGCTGAGCCAGGTCTTGCTCTCTTCACAACGTCCTGGACCTCTTTCAGAAGCGGCTCTCTACTATCAAACTCCTTGATGGGTGGAAGTGGTTTTATCAGGATGTTGCACTGGCCCAGCTCCTGCTGCCTGACAGGGTCACTGTAGGTCGTCTGGATGTGCCGGTCGATCTCCTCCTTAGAGCAAGCCAAACTCCCACTGCGCTTCTGCCCGAGTCGTTGTTTGGTGAAGCCGAAGGGGTTGGCTATGAAGGATGCTCCTCGCTTCCTGGCTCTTTCCTTCCGGCGTCTTCGGTGCCACTCAGCTCTATGGAGGGTCATCAGCTTCTTCCTCAGGATGGTTCGCAGCTCAGCCAAGGGGGGGCGTTGCTCTTCCCTGGCCTCTTTATACTGCTTCTTGAGGGACTTCAGCTCCTGCCGGATCTTGTGGATCTTAGTTGCTCGTTGGTTCATGGTGAAAGGTGTTCTGGCCGGCTTCTTCTCCACTTCTCCAAACCTTTCCACAGCTAGGCTGATGATGATTGTCATCATCTAAAGTACCATACGGTGCAACCTGCAATCAAACATTTTATTGACTGAACTGCCAACATGATACATCAGAGTGTCGGTGCCAAATACAAATCTGCCTTTCTATCTCTTTGTTTCCTTTGATAATCAGTCAGTCCTTCTGCTTTGTGCCTCCTGGGACCAATGACTGTCTTCTTGAACCAGTGCTACAGTTCCTTCTTAAGTCTCTTGCTGGGTATCCACCACCATTCACCGCCGATCCATTTATTATAAGACAACATGGCAATTTTCACCAGGAAGACTGATAGAGTGGGGCAGTGGTAGACTTGCTGCCTCACAGCGCCAGAGACCCAGGGTTCGATCCTGACTATAGGTGCTTGTCTGTACGGAGTTTGTACATTTCTCCCGTGACCTGCGTGGGTTTTCTCCGGATGCTCCGGTTTCCTCCAGCACTTGCAGGTTCGTAGACTAATTGGCTTGGTGAAATAGTAATTTGTCCCTAGTGCGTGTAGGATAGTGTCAGTGTGCGGGGATCGCTGGTCAGCGCAGACTCGGTGGGCCGAAGGGCCTGTGTCCGTGCTGCCAAATACTTTGCAAGGTTTGAAAAGGGATAGAAAATCCTAAAAGAAGTTGAGAAACCAGAGTGAGTGATCGCAGTAACAGAGAATGGACGTGGCATAGAATGGATGTGGCATTTGGCCCATTTTTCGCACGCTAACTCCCAATAGGACAATCCGACCAAGTCCCTGTTCTTTTCCCATTCCTACTCACTGTCTTTAGACATTAGACTTTGGAGATACAGCGTGGACAGCGGAGAAGATCACCAGATCACCCCAACCTGCAATCCAGGACTTATACCCATCTCGCTGTCGCAAGAGAGCCACCAATATCATCAAAGACACCACCCACCCAGCACACAAACTGTTCACTCTCCTACCATCTGGCAAGCGCTACCGCAGCATGTGGAGCAAAACCACCAGATTCAAAAACAGCTTTTCCCTCAGGCCATCAGATTACTCAACACACTCAAGAAAATTCCATGAACATTTAACTTTAACTCAATGTCTGCAGTATGCTATTTGCACTTTTCTATATTGCACCTTTATTATTGCACTTTAATAACATACCTCAAAATGTTACTACAGTCTGGCACACTGTGAATATTTTAAATAATGTATATTGTCTATCTTATTGGTATATTGTCTGTCTGTGTTATAAATATTACTTGCACATTTGGAGTAACATTTGGGGAAACGCAATTTCAATCCAATTTATTTGAATTGACAATAAAGTTTACTTTGAACTTGGAACTTTGAAACAGGCCCTTACACCCCCGAGTCCACAACTGTTATCAATTACCCCGTACACAATCGCCATCCCATACACTAGGGACAATTTACAATTCTACAGAAGCCAACTCACTGACAAACCTGTACGTCTTTGAAATGTGGCAGGAAACCGGAGCACCCGGAGAGAACCCACGCAGGTCACGGGGATAACGTACAAACTCTGTTTAGACAGCACACTCTTCTACAGATGGGGCAGGAGGCATCTATCTGATGCATGAGTAGTTAGATTGTGAGGTGATTCACCCCTTCTGATATTTATGAAGGGATTCATTGCTGTAACACCAGGATGAGTTTGGGGATAATAACAAGGTAGTGCAGATGCTGGTTTATACCAAAGACAAACACAAAGTGCTGGAGTAACTCAGCGGGTCAGGCAGCGTCCCTGGAGAACATGGATACGTGACGTGTCAGGTCGGGTTCCTTCTTCAGACCGATTGGAGGGGAACGGGAAAGAAAGCTGGAAAAGAGCCCCAAAGATCTAAACATGGGTTTAGGAATAGATGGGTTTAGATAGTGTAGGTGGAGAGAAGCTGTTCTCCTTTGCATGTACATACATTTTAAACATTTGGACAAAAGCAGACATTTTCTTTCCTCCAGACAGTGATGATGAGCATCACCAGTTTCTCTGGATGATGCAGAGTACTAACATGGATATAGCCTTGTGGCTCTTAGAGAACATAGAATATACTGTAGAACAGTACAGCACAGGGCATCCAGGCTGAATATCATCTCCTCTGCCTGCACATCATCCATATCCCTCCATTCCCTGCATATCCTTGCTAAAAGCCTCTTAAATGCCACAATCATATCAACCTCCATCACCATCCCTAGCAGTGCTATCCAGGCACCCATCGCTCTTTGTGTAAAAAAACTTGCCCCGCACATTTCATTTAAATTTCTCTCTGCTCACCTTAACTCTGTGCCCTCTAGTCATTGGCATTCGAGGCTTCACTGCGATTCTTCAGGCTCGTGAATGCTTTCCTTATGACTTTCAGTTTGGACATGAGCACAGAACACAAGATCTGGTCTGAGCAGAATACACTATCAATTTCTCACCCCTCTGAGTTAAAACAAACTAAACGGCTTAATATTCTCCTGGTTTTCTTGCACAATGCTGTGAATTGGAAGGATATTTTTAAGGATGAAGTGCATCAGAATTCTTGGGTCTCTCAGTTTTATCAGTAGTTGAGTCAGTTCTGTTGTTATAGCTTTTGGTTATTTCCTTACGACATGGAGGGAGGCCACTCAGCCCATTGAGTCGATGATAGGATAGCTTCCGTCTATCTGCGAGAGATGATGGTGCGGCCTTAACGTTGCCATGCTTGGAGAGGAGAATGTTTCACCTCTGGTTGCATCTCCTGCTGTGGCTGACTAGGCCCATCCTTGACAGGTAGACCCTGCCACAGCTTCGACAGGTGAAGTTGGCTCTGGCCGTTGGGTTGGGGAGTGAGTTTAGGTTGCCGTCGATCATCTTGTGGAGTTGGTGCCTGGCCTCCAGGGTCTTGAACTACAAGCCCACATACCCACCTGAAGCACCACAGCAGCATATGGTTTAAGACGCTGGAGGTCAAGCACCAATGCCACAACATAGTCAACGGCCACAGCAACACACTCCCCAATGAGTCCATGCTAACTCATAGCAAAATCCCATCCCCTTTTCCAGTACCCTGTTCTCCACACCTTCCTATTTCAACGTACATAAGACGTAATCTTCGGAGGCCAATTAACCGAGTAAAACATACATCTTGATGATTTGTGAGGAAACGGCACGTGGACTGGATCGGTGGAAAGTCTCACCGTCACAGGGAGAACATGCAAGCTCCACACCGGCAGCACTGGAAGTCAGAACTGAACCTGAGTCATTGAAGCTGGGAGGCAGCAGCTCTAGTATCGGCACCACCATGTTACCCACTTGCTCAATTTACAACGCCTCTACACACCTTCAATGGTGATGTTCATCCTCCGTCAGAAGACTAAAGGGCCTGTCCCACTTTCATGAGGTAATTCACGAATTCTCCTGAGTTTTCCCCAGATTCAAACTCGCAGAATGTTCACAATGAGTCCGTAAAAGGCTGTAGGAGTTTGTGGATATATCGTAGCGGCTCGTTATGCCAGCCGTAGGTACTCGGGTCATCAGGTAAGTCGGGACGTTTTTTCCAGCCCAATGAAAAATGTCCACGAGTAAAAAAAATAGTTGGGATGAAAAAAATTGCGACATTTTACTGGTAATTAGTTCGTGGGCAGACAGTAGTAGGTTTGAGGTCGTAGGTAGTTGTGGGCACTCGTAACTCGGCAGCCGCTGGACAGAGAAAAAAAGGTGAGTGAAAAAAAAGCTTAAGTCAACATCAGCACGTGACCTCTGTCACTCCAGTTGGTGAGCATATTCGTGGAAGGTCGTAGGAGTTCGTAGATTACCAAATCTTTTTAGGTCCTTTAAACTCGGCAGAGGTTTTGGATTAAGTCATGAAAGTGGGACAGGCTCTTAAGGAAGTTCGATATGTCTCCCGTGACTCTTACCAACTTCTCCAGATGCACGGTAGAGTCCATCCTATCGGGGTGCATCAGAGCTTGATTTGGGAACACCTCAGCCCAAGTTGTGGGTACAGCCCAGTCTATCACACCAGCCAGCTGACACCACGCCATTCCCTCGTCTCCCCTCTCCTGTCGGGCAGAAGGCACAAAAAACGTGAAGGTACCGACCACCAGATTCAGGCAAAACTGCTCTGTTATCAGCCCACTGAACAATATGTGTGTGGTCCCAATCTCCCAAACTACCACAAACCAATCAAAATGCAGGCAATCATTTAAATGTTTTTTTGATATTTTTAAAGGCATTTTACTTTTGAATTCACCACTCTTTATCCTGTTTGGACTCTTACCTGGCTTGTCATCTCTGACCAACAATCTGACTATCAAATAACTTGTTCACCTATTACTGCCCATGCTCTGTCCTGCCCCTCCTCTAACCCCACGCAATCAGTCCCAACAAGGATCCTGGCCTGAAACCTCACCTACCACACGTTCTCCAGGGATCCTGCCTGACCCACTGTGTTACTCCAGCATTTTGTGTCTTTCTTTGACTTTTGAAAGTCCATTGTTCGTATTCAGG
This sequence comes from Leucoraja erinaceus, assembly GCF_028641065.1. Classification (NCBI taxonomy): domain Eukaryota; kingdom Metazoa; phylum Chordata; class Chondrichthyes; order Rajiformes; family Rajidae; genus Leucoraja; species Leucoraja erinaceus. The sequence continues at coordinate 27,137,662 of NC_073396.1, forward strand.
TGACCACCACCTAACGTATTCTGATTTCAGGATCACCTCTGAGGTTCTAACCAATCTAATTGTTCACTCGCTCGTTAGGTACGTATCATTTTAAATAGTACCAAACTGGTGATGCCAATCAGCTTAAGGTCACTGGATTAACTGAGTCATAAATCAAATTAACAGCTTGTTCTGATTATCATAGTGAACAGGTATGATGGGAATTTGGGTTGAAGCCGCACGACAAAGCAATGTACATCACACAGAAGCTAAACTGCTATATTCTTCACCTGATAATCCAAAACACTAAGTAATAATATCTCAGATATTTTAGATAGGCACTTGGAAATGCAGGGGGTAGCGGGATATGGCTCATGTACAAGCTGATGACATCAGTTTAACTTGGCATCATGTTCGGAACAAACATTATGGGCCGAAGGGCCTGTTCCTGTGCTGCACTGTTCTAATTTCTATGTTCTATGTTCTATAACGCATATATTTACATACACTGATTTTATTTTAATGCAGTACTTATCCTTCCTTTTTTAAAACCTTAAAATATCATCTTATTATTATTTAGCTTTATATTTAATTACAAACACGTCAAGGATGTGGAGAATATGATTTGAAATAAGTAATTGCACTGAGTATTAAAATGTGCTTTGGCAAATACTGCTATCTTTCACAATTAAGAGAATCCTATTAAGTTATTTTTAACTCATTGAGTGAATTGCTTTATCCTTGGTTGTGTTGAGCTGTTTCAGAGCTATTGGAGCTACACTCGTCCAATCTATTGGAGACTATTCCACCAGAGCCTTGACTTGTGCCTTGTAACATGGGGAAAGGCAACTGGGAAGTCAACAGGTGAGTCTTCTACAGGAAACAATAAATTTAGTCCAAATCTTATGATCTTATAGAGGTGTACAAAATTATGAGAGGAATAGATTGGGTAAATGCACAGAGTCTCTTGCCCGGAGGAAGGGAATTGAGAACCAGAGGACATAGGTTTTATGTGAGGGGGGAGGGATTTAATGGGAACCCGAGGGGTAATTTTTTTACACAAAGGGTGATGGGTGTCTGGAGCGAGCCGGAGGTAGTTGACACAGGTGCTATCGCAACATTTAAGAAACATTTAGACAGGTACATGGATAGGTTAGATATAGAGAGATATGGGCCAAATGTAGGCAGGTGGTACTAGTGTAGATGGGCCATGTGGCCGGCAAGGGTAAGTTAGGGCAAAGGGCCGGTTTCCATGCTGTATGACTCCATGACTCTATGTACTGACATTTTAGCTGCATTGTTATTCAGAATCAGTAAGATTGTGGAGACAGGAAGGATGCTGAAGTGGGAAATTCCTTTGCATTATTGTGGATTTTGACTATCTGAGTAATTGCAAAACTGAGGAATTACTGCGATTTATTTAATTGTAATACAGGTCCACCAATAATTATCTGCCAACTGGTGGTCTGGCACCTCCTTTAACCTGGACAAAATTACGAGAGCGCACTTCAAATCCCTCCTGGAAGTTCCCCCGAAAATACGGCGCCTATGCCGAGCGAGGTGGCCGATCCCGACCTCATCGGGACCTCCGCGGGTGGAAGTTGCCCCCCTGTAGCCAGGTCTCTGGAACCCAGGCCCGGCCGGAGCCGGCAGATCCGTTCCCATATATGACGTCCGAGGCCCACTTTGCGAGCCGGTACCTCGACTCCACCCCCCCCCCCCCCCCCCCCCCCCCCCCCCCGTGGACCTCTGTTGGTCCGGCATAACGGATAATCCAGAAAGGCTCTGGAACCAAGGGTGCCCTGAAAATTGTGTGGTGGACCTGTATTAGTCACATTTGTAAAGGAGTTGTTCACGACTCAAGATAATATTCCACATTGTTGCTTCTCTTCTCCAAATACTGCCAGCAAAGTGCCTACATGATTGATTTTGTTTTCTTCTTTAAATGTCTGCCCTTGAAGTCTGCTTCCTGCTGTCCATCTACTCAAGTAAATGTCACAATTTTTCCTGTTATCCCAACAGTGAACCCATTTCTGAAGCAATGCTGAAAGAGCATAAATTTGTTTTATATCAGATACGGTGGTGAACAAGTCCAATACTCGTTAAAGTTATTTGTTAAATAAATCAAATCTGACTGCAGGGAAATGTGCTGTGAATGTGTTGCAGCTGTGCCTGGCTCTGGCAGCTTCAAACTCTCAGGGGGACCTGCACACAGTTCAAGCTCTCAAACCTGGTATTCTATGAAAAAAAGGGAGGATTGTTCGAATTATAAATCATATCCCATTCGATTCCTCGCGACTGAAGAAAAAGGACACAAAGTGCTGGAGTAAGTCAGCAAGTCCAGCAGCATTTCTGGAGGACAAGGATAGGTGACCTTCCGGGTTGGGACCTTTCTTCAGACTGATTGTGGGGGAGGGGAGAAAGAATAGCGGCTCAGTTGGGGACTCTGCAGAAGGACCAGGACACGTTGGAAGAGTGGGCAAAGAAGTGGCAGATGGAATACAGCGTAGCAAAGTGTGGAGTCGGAAGTAGGAATAAAGACATATAAATAATAAGGAAATAGTCATTTTCTGAAAGGGGAGAGAATCCAGAAATCAGAGGTGTAAAGGGATTTGGGAATGCTCGTGCAGGATTCCCAAAAAGTTAATTTACAAGTCGAATCGGTAGTAAGGAAGGCAAATGCAATGCTAGCATTTATTTCGAGAGGACAAGACTATAATAACATGGGTATAATACTGAGACTTTATGAGGCACTGGTCAGGCCACATTGGAGTATTGTAACCAATTTTGGGCCTCATACCTGAGGAAGGATGTGCTGGCACTGGAGAAGGTCCAGAGAAGGTTAACGAGAATGATCTCAGGAATGATTGGGTTAACATATGATGAGCGTTTGACGGCTCTGGGCCTGTACTCACTGGAGTTCTGAAGGATGAGGGGGCACTTCATTGAAACTTACCGAATAGTGAAAGGCCTGGATAGGGTGGATGTGGAGAGGATGGTTCCACTAGTGTGAGATTCTGGAACCAGAGGCCACAGCCTCAGAATAAAAGGACATGCATTTAGAAAGGAGAAGTGGAGGAATTTCTTTAGTCAGAGGGTGGTGAATCTGTGGAATTCATTGCCATAGACGGCTGTGGAGGCCAAGTCTATAGATATTTTTTAAGGCAAAGATTGATAGATTCTTGATTAGTATAATTGTCAGGGGTTATAAAGTGAAGGCAGGAGAATGGGATGAGAGGGAATAGTAGAAAGATCAGCCACGAATGAATGGCGGAGTCGACTGATGGGCTGAATGGCCTCATTCTATCCCCCCCAACTTATGAACTTATGAACTGATGCAGGGAATGGATGGATGTGGAACACAGGCAGGCAGAGGAGATGAATTTAACTTGGCATCATGCTAGGTACAGACATTGTGGGTCCGAGAGCCAATTTCCAGTGTTGTACATTACTATATGTTGGAAGGAACTGCAGATGCTGGTTTAAACCGAAGATGGACATAAAATGCTGGAGTAACTCAGCGGGGCAGGCAGCATCTCTGGAGAGAGAAGGTCGAGACTCTTCTTCAGACGAGTCGACCTGCAACATCACCCTTGTACATTTCGATGTTCCAAGGGGCCAGTTACTGCGCCAAATTTTTCTATAATTCAATGTTGAAGATTTCCCCATTTTTTTTCTCTTTGAGCAAATAAAAATCACTCGGCTTTGAACTCTCAAGCCTCATCCACAGACGATGTTGTTTTTTTTTAAATATTTTATTTTATTAGAAGTAAGTACAACCATATGGCACCGAAGTGCCTAATATATATTTTCATAATACATTTTATGTACAGCTTCTTTTTTTTTTGTTATATTAAAGAAAGATTAGAATAAGAAAACTAAATTGGATAGTAAAGGATAGAAAGACGTGAGGTATATAGTGTGTGAAGAAAAAGAAAAAAGACGAATGTGAAGAAAGTTGAGAAAAAGAAAATAGAAAAAAGAGAATGAAACATTAAAAAAATATATTTTTAAAAAGGTAAGGAGATCATTGTTTATAGTCTTGACCAACTCTCGTCCAGTCCTGAAACGGTTATTTTTTACAATTGTGTTGCACCATATGATTCCAAAAAGACGACAAATGGAGACCAACCCATTATGGATTGGTCTGATTTATCCATTAGGAGGAATCGCATTTCCTCAAGATGTGCGGTGTCCAACATACTTGCAATCCACATTTTAAGCGTTGGTATTGATGTATTTTTCCAAAATTTAAATATTAATTTTTTTGCTGTTATTAAACCATAGTTAAAAAATAAATTTTGAGATGTGTTCAATCTATTCCCATCTTCCATTACGCCAAATATAATCATTTCAGTATTAGGTTCCATTCTTATCTTAAATAATTTTGTAAATATTTTGAAAATATCACTCCAAAATCTATAAAGTTTTATGCAGGAAAGTAAGGAGTGCGTTATAGTTGCATTTTGGGATAGACATTTATTTGGATATATTTGGATAAAATTTGTTCAATCTTGTTTTTGAATAATATAATCTATGTAAAATTTTTAATTGAATTAGATTATGTCTTACATTAATCGAACATTTGTGAATATATATCAAGTACTTTTCCCATGTAACTTTCGTAATTTTTATCATTAGTTCCCGTTCCCACTCTAAGTACCTCTGTCGATGGTAGGTCTATATTTAGAATACTATTATATAAATATGATATTAATTTTTGTGAGTCAGCTTCAATATTCATTGCTTCTTCCAATAATTCAGGAGTTATTTTTTGATATCCTTGTATATATTTTTTCATGAAATCGCAAATCTTGGTTGTTTTTCAGTTTAAATTTTAATTGTAATTGTTGGAATGATAGTAGGTTTCCCATTTCGTACATATCCCCGATCCTTCTAATTCCGAGACTTTCCCATTGGTTATATGTCTTATCAATACGAGATGGTTTAAATAAAGGGTTATTCGCAATTGGCATTAACAATGATAAATTTCTTAATTTTAAAGATAATTTTATTTGTTTCCAAATTCTTATTGTACCATATATAATTGGGTTCTTATATATTGTGTTATTCAGTTTTTTCGGGGAGAAGATGATCATTCCTATATTACAAGAATGACAATCCTCTTTCTCCATTTTTATCCATTCTGTCTGTTGGATAGAACTATCCAGCCAATAAATTATATTCTTAATATGCACTGTCCAGTAATAATACATAAAATTCAGAAGTGAAAGTCCCCCAAGCTCTTTTGGTTTACATAAGTGTTTTTTTGTAATTCTATGTGATCTATAGTCCCAAATAAAATTAGTAATATTAGAGTAATTTATTTTTTTAATATTTTGGTATACATACTGAAATAGGTATTCTAATTGTGGTAGGAAGATCATTTTTATTGCATTTATTCTACCTAATAATGATAAAGGAAGTGTTTTCCAAAATTTAATCAGCGTATTAAGTTTCTTTAATAAAGGTATAAAATTAGCGTTGAATAATATTTTATATTTTCTAGTAATCTGAATACCCAAATATTTAAATTTTTCTGTTGCGATTTTAAAGGGGAACTTCAATAAATGTATAGGTTCTTGAGGTTTTAATGTCATGATTTCACTTTTATTCCAGTTTATTCTATATCCAGAAAAAGACCCAAATTCCTCTATTAAATTTAATAAATTTGGTATGCTCGTTTGTGACTTTGTAATATATAAAAGTATATCGTCTGCATATAATGAGATTTTATTCCTTGAGTCCCTGGTATTAAAGCCCTGAATATTCGGATGAATTCTTATACTTTCAGCCAGGGGTTCTATCATAAGGGCAAATAGCAGGGGTGATAACGCACATCCCTGCCTATTACCCCTTGATAGTTGACATTTTTGAGATAGCATGTTGTTAGTTAAAATTCTTGCCATCGGTTTATCATACAATAATTTTACCCATGTTATAAAATTCTCTCCCATATTAAATTTTTGCAGTACTACATATGTATTGCTACCTGATCAAATGCTTTCTCTGCATCCAAAGAAATAATTGATATATCTTCTTCCTCTACTTTATGCGAGTACATTATATTAAACAGGTGTTTCAAATTATTAAATGAGTATCTTTTGGGTATAAACCCTATTTGATCAGGGTTTATCAATTTACTAATATATTTGCTTAATCTTCTTGCTAAAGTCTTTGCAAAGATTTTCTAATCTGTATTTAAAAGTGATATAGCTCTATATGAGCCCGGAGCTTCTAAATCTTTATCTATTTTTGGAATAAGTGTAATAGTTGATTCTGTTACTGTTTCAGGTAGTTTGTTTTCTTTAAAAGCATGGGAGTATAAATTAAATAAATAAGGGGTCGTTATCTCATGAAAATTTTTATAAAATTCATTACTAAAACCATCTGGTCCCCGGTGTCTTACCATTTTTCAACGATTTTATTGTTTCACCTATTTCTTTGATTGTAATTTGAGCTCCTAGTTCCTCTTGTTCCAAAAGGTCTAGTTTTGGAAGATTACAGTTATCTAAATTTTTTTTAATTTTACTATCTTCTATTTTAATTTTAGATGTGTATAAATTTTGGTAAAATTGAGCAAATCTATTATTAATATCTTTAGGTAGTATTAGTAATTCATCTTTCTCTGATTTAATTTTAGTTATAGTATTTTCCTTTTCTTGTTTTTTCAATTGGCGAGCTAAAAGCTTATGTGGTTTGTCACCAAACTCAAAGTGTTCCTGTTTTGTAATTTGGAATAGTCTTATTACTCTTGCCTATAAAAATTGATTAAGTTTAAATGTCAGTAATATCATCTTATTGTGTTTATCTGTCGTGGAATCTTTAGCATGATCTAACCCTAACTGTCTGATTTCTTGTTCTAACAACATTTGTTCTGTCTTATTCTTTTTATTTTGAAAACTTTGATATGAAATTATAATTCCTCTAATAAATGCCTTAAAAGTTTCCCATAATAAAGAAGGCTAGGTACCTGGTGTATCATTTGAATCAAAAAAAAAGTTTAATTTGTTGTTTTAAATATTGATAGCCTTGCAAGTCATTTAAAATATGTGTATTAAACCTCCAAAAATATTTTTTACCCGGCATTCCCTCAAATTTTACTGAAAGTGTCAACGGAGAGTGATCTGAGATACTACTAATGTGGTATGTTGGATTGTTTGTATATGGCATTAATTTCATACCCACTAAAAAATAATAAATGTTTGAATAATGTACCGAAGAGTAAAACGAGTATACCCTTCCAACTGGATTAGCAGATCTCTCCATACATCTATTATATTAGTATTTTTTATATATGTATTTAGAAGTTCACTAGTCTTATATTTTAAATTACCCCTCCTTTGTTTTGCTGATTTATCTGGATATGATAGATAGATAGATAGCCTTTTATTGTCATTCAGACTTAGTCTGAACGAAATTGCAGCAGTCATACATATAATACAATACAATAAAACAACAATAAACACACATTAACATCCACCACAGTGAGTCCACCCAGCATCTCCTCACTGTGATGGAGGCAAAAGTCTTAGGTCGCAGTCTCTTCCCTCCTCTTCTCCCTCTGCGCTGGGGCGATACCCCATATGAATCTAAAACACAGTTGAAGTCCCCCCTATTATCACATTTTGGTAATTAAACTCTGATATTACATCTATAATTTTATCAAAAAATTGGGGGTTGTCAAAATTCGGAGCGTAAATATTTATCATAGTTAGTGGGGTTGCATAAATTTCTCCCGAAACTATAATATATCTTCCCTCTTTATCTGATATAGTATTCTTTAATTTAAAAGGAATACCTTTTCGAATAAGAATAGCCGTCCCCATAGATTTAGAAGTAGATGAGGAGTAGTATGTTTGGCCTATCCACTTCACCTTTAATCTCATTTGTGTTTGTTGTTTCATGTGCATTTCCTGCAAAAATATTATGTCGCTTTTCAAAGATTTTAGTTGGGCAAAAATGTTACCGCTCTTAATTGGTTCGTTGGCACCCCTTATATTCCAACTACAGAATGTAATTCCTCCATTCTTTATTTGACTATCGTCTTGCATTGTAAATCAAGATAGTATTCCTGAATCATATGGTGCAACCAAATACCTCCGAATTCTGGGAGTTGGGTGGTCATCCCGAGTTATTAGATTTAGATTACATCTCCTTCTTGTAAAGTGCCTTAGAAAAAGAAAGAAAATATGTGATATACAATTACTTACAAAAAAATAAACAAATAAAAATCTTGATTGTGCTTAAAAAAAAAAGGTGCTATTAAGGTATCTAAGAAAAGATACCTTAAAGACGAATAGCCATCGATGATGGCAAAACATTTATAGACCTCCATGATGTTGTTATTCATTGAGCTCCTCCCCCTTGGTAGAGCCTCATAAAAAGTTACAGACCGTTTCATATTTTGTCTTTTCTTATATGAATTTATCAAACCAGCGCCAGTGAAAGCCAAAAAAAATCAGGAAAAAACATAAGAAGTGAAAAACCAAATATAAAACACAACATATACACAACATATACACAATTATATAAGTATACTGGACCAAGTGCAGACCCGTTGGGTCGGCTCCCCCAATGGTGTGATCCCCCAACCCAATATTCCACCATGCACCCGTCTCCTCCAATGGAACTGAAGCCGTTCTCAAAAGTAAGATTCCAGCACTGCCCTGCCTCTTTAAAAAAAAAATAAAAAAATCCAATGGCACCTCCCCTGCCTGCTGCAGCAGTGAAAAGTTCAATGTTCCTGTCTTGCAACTTTGTTTCGAAGTGTGTTGGAAGCTGACATGTAAATGGAGAAGCCTGTTTATTTTTGAAATACTTGGGGGTGGGGTGGGGAGGGGGAAGGATTTGATTAAAAACGTGTACTTCAACACGACGAAATGAAATGAGGAGCAGATACTTAGAAAGAAAAGCGAAATCTCTACCGAAATGGAAAATATCTTGGAGATTGAGCGTCTGGATTGGGCGTGGCAATGAATCAAAGGAAGAAATGCAGCCGGCAGCCGTACATGCAAATGAATCCATTCCGATTGGACATCTGCGAGCATTGGCCATTCCGATTGGACATCTGCGAGTATCGGGCACGAATCGAAAGGCAGGAAGGGCGCCGGTCGGCAGTCGGTCGGATGGGGCCAGTTTTAAATATATATAGAAGAGATAGATAGATAGATAGATAGATAGATAGATAGATAGATAGATAGATAGATAGATAGATAGATAGATAGATAGATAGATATGTCTTTCCAACTTATCTAATCTTAATCTAATCTAAACTTTACCATATATATCCACCCAGGATTCTTACATAATATCCCATTCTTTAACTACCATACAAGCAGGTACCAACACCATACAAGCAGGTACCAAAGGGTTAACTACCATAGAAGCAGGTACCAAGGGGTTAAACTTTGAGCTTTTCGTTCAAGGTGAAATATGGCCCTGGCTCTCCAAAAACACATTCCAGAAGGATAAGCTTTATAATTGTCTGGAAAGCGCGGCCATTTTAACCAGTTCAAAACTCTATCATAAGAATTTAAAAGTTCAATCTTCTTCCTTGTCGACAGCTTCCCCCGATGTTTTCTTAACGATATCCTCTGCATACTTTAAAGCTTTTCTGGGATCTGTAAATGAGCGTTCAGTGCTGCTATAAGATACCTTCATTCTTCCGAGAAAAACGACCCCATATCTAATTCCGGGGACATCCTTCAGAGTGTGTCTTGCCGGTGTGAACAATCTCATTCTCCGGACTACCTCGGGTGGGTAATCGCGGAAGATTCGAACATTATCCGACGATGTTGTTAAAGGGAATATTAAGCAGTACCGATGTATAGTGAAAGACATTGGTTGCCTGCTAACCAGTCAAATCATACTACACATGGTACAGATATATACATGGCATACATGTATACATGGTACAGATATATACATGGTATAGTTAACACAACATACTTACTGAAGTCAAGCTAAATCAGTACAGGTTTTATTTTAGTGCCATTTCAAAGCCCCAAGTGGAACAATTAACCACTGAGATGGTATCCAGGAGCTTTATCTATCAACTGAATGATTTTGAAATCACAAAAAAAGGGCAAGGGAAGTTTTATAATTACTGCCTACAGGTGTCAAGAGGATCATCATTTCCATTTTCATTATCAAACATGTGAAAGATAATCAATTAGATCAAAGTAAAATATCATTTTCATTTGCAAAGTGTATAATTTAGTTAATGTAGCAATTGGGGCATTGAGAAAGCAGATTGCAAAAGGCCAAATGTTTTTGTACTGGCCTGCCTTACTCTTTGCGTCCTTTCTGTGTATGCACTGGCAAAGGGAAATCCATCATGTTGTGAACTGCTTTATCTGGTATAGATCAAAAAGAGACGCATTAAAATAGCATTTCACAAGCTCAGTGTCAAAATGCAGCAAAATGCTTTAAAAATATAATCACTGTTGAATATAGGGAATCAGAAACAAAATTGGTGTCGGCATTGGTAGTGGTACTGGTTTATTCCTGTCGCCAGTACCGATGTACAGTGAAAGACATTGTTTGCCTGCTAACCAGTTAAATCATACTATACATAGTGCAGATATATACATGGCATACATGTATACATGGTATAGGTATACATAACATTGTTCCTGACTAGGGGTGCTGGCTGAAAGTTTGTGCGTTTTTCGCTGTGACCACATGGGTTTTCACCGGATGCTCCGGTTTCCTCACATACAGCAAAAACGTGCAGGTTTGTAGGTTAATTGGCTGCTGTAAATTGCCCCTAGTGTGCAGAATGCAGAATCCGGGATAACATAGAACTAGTGTATGGGTGATTATTGGTAGGCATGGACTCGGTGGGCCGAAGGGCCTAATTCTACAATGTATCTCTAAACTAAATTACAATCAAGCCATGTACAGGTAGTGCAAAAAGAAAAACACCAGATTGCAGAAAGATAGATTAGTCTGGGGAAGGGTTCTGACCCGAAATGTCACCTATCCGTGTTCTCCAGAGATGCTGTTTGACCTACTGAGTTCAGCAATTTGTATCCTTTTGTGTAAACCAGCACCTGCAATTCCTTGCTTCTATGGAGTGCAGAATATAGTGGTACATCGTTATAATGTTACAATTACAGAGAAAGTGCAAGTTTTTAAAAGAAAAAGGTGTAATGGCTGCAAGATGGTAGGTTGGGAGATTGGGACTAGTTTCTGAGAGGACTCAATAGTTGGAAAACAAAAGGAATACAATTATTCCTGAGTTTGTGCACAACAAGCTTCACGCAAATAGCAATGTGACATGACTGGATATCAGTTGTTCGTTAAATGGTAAGTATTATAGAAACATAGAAAATAGGTGCAGGAGTAGACCATTTGGCCCTTTGAGCCAACACCACCATTCAATATGATCATGGCTGATCATCCAAAATCAGTATCCCGTTCCTGCTTTTTCCCCATATCCCTTTATTCCCTTAACCCTAAGACATAAATCTAACTCTCTCTTGAAAACATCCAGTGAATTGGCCTCCACTGCCTTCTGTGGCAGAGAATTCCACAGATTCACAACTCCCTGGGTGAAAAGGTTTTTCCTCATCTCCGTTCTAAATGGCCTACCCCTTATTCTTAAACTGTCACCCCTGGTTCTGGACCCCCAACATCGGGAACATGTTTCCTGCATTTACCCTGTCCAATCCTCCAAGAATTTCTATAAGATCCCCTCTCATCTAAATTCCAGTGAATACAAGCCCAGTCGACCCATTCTTTCATCATATGTACCAGGGTTATCTCGGGGTATAATTTCACGGTTCTACCTTGAATTTATGCATGGCATAATTTACATGTATCTGAGAGGGGTAGACAAAGCAACGGAACAAGGAATCGCAGATTCTGGTTGGCAGGTTGCTAAGTGAGCCACCATCTTCAGTTCCTTGTTTCGAAGAGTCCTGTCCCGAAACAACACCTATCCATGTTCTCCAGGGATGCTGTCCAACCCACTGAGTTACTCCAGCACTTTGTGTCGTCCTGTTAGAGATCCATGTCTGTTCTGGTCTCGCGTGGGAATTGAACCCAGACCCTGACCCTTCCAGCCCAGAACTAAACGTGCTGAAGCTGAGTCATAATCATAAGTAACTTAAACCAGAAGAGGTTGTGAGATGCTGCTCTCTCCCAGATTATAATGACATTAACATTCATTGTAATGAGATCATAATTCACCACATGCATTGGATTAGTGTCTTTGTTGAAGATTTTCTGGGAGGAATAACAGTAAATTATATTTAATTTGTGTCATTTTGTTTGATCAAGTTACACATTTCAATAGGGTAAATGGGATGCATGTTTTGAATAGATGAAGACACAACTCGAAAGATAAGAAGCGAGTAGTGGAATGAGCTATTCCAACAAAGAACAGAAACAGACACAGTTAAAGTGGTTTACAGAGAATTGATGGGGTTAGTCTAGAATTGGTGGGATTAGTTTATTTAAGTAGAATAGATCGGGTAGACGCACAGAGTCTCTTGCCCAGAGTAGGTGAATCAAGAACCAGAGGACATAGGTTTAAGGTGAGGGGGGGAAAGATTCAATAAGAACCTGAGAGGTAACCTTTCAACTCAAAGGGTGGTGGGTGTATGGAACGAGCTGTTGGAGGATGTGGTTGAGGCAGGTTTATGAAACATTTAGACAGGTACATGCATAGGACAGGTTTGGAAGGATGTGGGCCAAACGCAGGCAGGTGGGACTAGGTAGATGGGACATGTTGGCTGGTGTGGGCAAGTTTAGCTGAAGGACATGTTTCAACGCTGTGACATTCTATGCCTATTAAGGGCTGGTAGCGGCTTGAAAACTAGTCTGGTGAACACAGTGACAAAGAACAGCTTGTGAACTCAAGGTTAAAACTGATAAGAATTTAGACAGTACCTGAACAATAATCCCTTCGGTATGAAGGTTCTTTATACATCCTGGTCACCTATATAGATAAGGAAGCTTGTTTTTCAGCAATGTGTTCTGCACGAAAGTTGTTCATACAATCATGTGATAAGAGCAGATTAGGCCATTCGGCCCATCAAGCCTACTCCGTCATTCAATCATGGCTGATCTACCTCTCTCTCCGAACCACATTCTCTTGCCTTCTCCCCATAACCTCTGACACCCTCAGTACTAGTCGAGAATCTATCTATCTCTGCCTTAAATATATCCACTGACTTTGCCTCCACTACCTTCTGTGGCAAAGAATTCCACAGATTCACCATCCTCTGACTAAAGAAATTACTCCTTATCTCCTTCCTAAAAGAACCTTTAATTCTGAGGCTATGACCTCTTACCCTAGACTCTCCCACTAGTGGAAACATCCTCTCCATATCCACTCTATCCAAGTCTTTCACTATTCTGTACGTTGCAATGAGGACCCCCCTCATTCTTCTAAACTCCTGCGAGTACAGGCCCAGTGCCGGCAAACGCTCATCATGGGTTAACCTACTCATTCCTGGGATCATTCTTGTAAACCTCCTCTGGACCCTCTCCAGAGCCAGCACATCCTTCCTCAGATATGGTAGCCAAAATTGCTCACAATATGCCAAATGCGGCCTGACCAGTGCCTCAGCATTACATCCCTGTTTTTGTATTCTAGCCCTCTTGAAATAAATGCTAGCATTGAGTTTGCTTTCTTTACTTCCGATTGTTAGTTGAATGTCCAGTGTCTGCTAGTTATGTTCAGTCTTTAGTCTTTTAGTGGTTATTCCATAGTTTCTTGTTTTAGTAGTTATGATATGTTCTTCCTTATTTGCTTTTATCATGTATTTCTCGGTTTCCCTCAAACATTCAACATGTGAAATATCTGTTTCTTTCCAACCTCCAACTTTTTATTCAGGCACAACCGTTAGATGACATTAGAGCATTGTATTAAAATATCTGCAGACCTTAATTCAAAACTGAACATATCATAACGTCACCCATTTGTTCTCTCCAGAGATGCTGTCCGTCCTGCTAGGTTTCAATGTATTCAGATGTATTCAGATGAAATCAAAAGTATGAAATGACAGAGTGAAACAGAGTGGTGAGCAGCAAGTTGGGAAACATGAAGATGGAGATGCCTGGAGTGATCAAGTAACCAGGAAACTGGAGTCACCCTAACATTATCCTTCACACACGCTATATTCCAGGCACAAGTGTGATCGTGAGTCATTCTGTAGAATCCAAACGTCTCAATGTGATTGATTGCATTGAACAATGCAGCCAGGAAACAGGCCCTTCGGCCCACCGAGTCCAGACCGACCATCGATCACCCGTTCACACTAGTTCTATTTTACCCCACTTTCACATCCGTTCCCCAGATATTGGAGGCGATTTTTATCAGAGGGTCAATTAACCCACAAACCAGCAAACTTCAGATGTCGAAGGAAATGGGAGCACCCGGAGGAAACATGCGTGGGCACAGGGGGACCTGCAAACTTCACATAGACAGCACCTGAGGTCAGGATCGAACCAGTGTCTCTGGCACAGTAATTGCAGATTTACTGAGCCTGTGAGGAATCATTCTTCAATCAAGTCAGGATGTGCTGAGGCATGGGTGACCACCCATGGTATTAGTCTCTGGATATGCCTGTGTCACCTGACCCTACCGGAGTACCTCGTTCAAAACATGCAGTGGCAGGGAGTCGCTGTTGGTGTCACCACTGAGGCACCTATTGCAGCGGCAAGAGCTGCCACCTCAGTGCCGTGAGTCACAGGTTCAATCCTGACCTCGGCTGCAACCTGTGTAGAGTGTGCACGTTCTCCCTATGACCGCGTGGGCTTCCTCCAGGTGCTCCAGCTTCCCTCCACATCCCATAGATGTGCGGGTTTGTAAGTAAATTGGCTCCCGTAAACAAAAAAATCTGAAATTGAAACAGAAAATGCTACCAACACTCAACATGTCAAGCTGCATCTATGGGGAGAGAAACAGGATGGAGGTTTCAGGAAGAAGGCCCTTCATCGGAAATCCCATTCACTGTGGTAGGCTTTGGGGTCTGTGAACGGTGGTGAAGCAACCTGCCCATTCACAGCCCTGATAGTTTGAATGTAGCAGTGCATGTTCCCGACTCTTCATTCCCTTCACATCACAAGAGGGTGAAACGGTGGCCTCACAGCACAAGAGACCCAGGTTCGATCCTGACCTCAAGTGCTGACTGTGTGGAGTTTACATGCTTTCCCTGTGACTGAGTGGGTGCACATGGCACATCCCAAAGATGTGAGAGTTTGTAGGTTAATTGGTCTCTGTAAATAAACCATAGTGTGTGAAGGGAGTGGATGCGAAAATGATCTAACGGAGAATTAGTGCGAACAATTGATCGATGGTCAGCGTGGAGATGGGGCTGTATCTTTCGACCAATTCAATCAATTAAGTGATTAGGTGTACCCATAATACGGCAAAATCATCAGATGCACGGATACATTTTGCAACATTTTTTTTGGTTCCATTTCAGGCTTGGTATTTTTCATCACAAATTATCACCAATGTTGTTCAGGGGCCTGTCCCACTTTTACAACCTAATTCACGACCTCTGCCGAGTTTGCCCTTGACTCCTACTCGCAACATGGTCGCCACGTGGTCATAGGAAGTCGTAGGAGGTTGTAGGTAGGTTGTGATGCTAGTCGTAGGTACTCGTGGCATCAAGTAGGTCGGGGCGTTTTTCTAGCCTGATGACAAATGTCCACAAGTAAAAAAGGTCGTGAATTAGGTCGTGAAAGTGAGACAGGCCCTTAATTCCAGGGAAAGTAAATGTTGGATTGTATGTCACTGAAGAAACTTGCAAACACATACCTTAAAATAAATGTTTGTACCAAGTGGGCAATAGTGATACAGTAGTCTATTAGAAACCCGTTCCTCTATTTTAATTCGCTGAAAGTAAAAACTGGGAAGAGATATTAAACAATCTGCCAACTTTACACTTTAACACTATCCATACGCGAGCATAGTACAGTAATGGACCACATAGTGGGGGGGAATGGCGTCCGTTATTGCCGATTGTCCTCTATAAGCGAGTAAGGGATTATCGTTGTACAAGTTGTAGAAACAAGCAAGTGCGGTGGTCTGGCGGTGAAGGTCAATAGGTCTATTTGCTGAAACCAAAGTCCATTGGTCTTTTAAAAATGAGTGTTTACTGTGTATACTATACACTATACACTATATCTATATACGCCAGCAATAATCTAAACTAAACTATCTCCTGATCACAAACTGGAACATAAATTTGACTGCATTCGGAGGGGTTTATTAAACTCACCCATTACTTGTCAACATGCTTGATGGCAGTGTGTGTAATGATTGCAATGGGCAGGCGTGCTTGCTTCCTCTTGCACACCTCTGTATCATTAAGATCTCCTCCACTATCTATTAGCATCGAGAGGTCACTAATCATTGGCTGTCATTCCTGAAAGCTCTGGGGAATAAACAGGTTGAACTCAGTAATGCATAGAATTGACGCTAAAGAAATGTTCCGTTTTTTCTTCTTACTCAGTGTTGATGAATAGATAATAGGTGTTACTGCCGGATCTCTGAGATGGATTAACTTTTCATAATGAAAGGCCACAATAAAGGAACCGAGGCAGCTTCGAAGAGTAAGTGAAGTAGGGAATACTCTGGGGCCTTGCAGCCAATTCAGACGCATGCTTGTTGGACAGAAATATCACAGGAGTACCAGGACTTATGACCTCTTAATGAAGCATCATTCTGCATGTGTATCAACATCTTAGTGTCCAATGATCAACTATACGTACGAGATTGTGTTTGACTACTGGTTTGGGTTTATTATTGTCACGGGTACTGAGGTACAGTGAAAAGTTTTTTTTCCATGCTCTCCTATCATACCAGATAAAACTATACAACAATACGATCAACAAACTCAAGTACAATAGGTCGAGCAAAGGGGGAGATACAGAGTGCAGCATATAGTTCGCAGCATTGTAACACATTGGTCTATAGACAAGGTCCAATGTCCACAATGGGGTTAGAAACATAGAAACATAGAAATTAGGTGCAGGAGTAGGCCATTCGGCCCTTCGAGCCTGCACCGACATTCAATATGATCATAGCTGATCATCCAACTCAGTATCCTGTACCTGCCTTCTCTCCATACCCCCTGATCCCTTTAGCCACAAGGGCCACATCTAACTCCCTCTTAAATATAGCCAATGAACTGGCCTCAACTACCTAAAAGATTTCCCCCTTATCCTTAAACTATGACTCCTTGTTCTGGACTTCCCCAACATCGAGAACAATCTTCCTGCATCTAGACTGTCAAACCCCTTAAAAATTTTGTAAGTTTCTATAAGATCCCCCCTCAATCTTCTAAATTCTAGCGAGTACAAGCCGAGTCTATCCAGTCTTTCTTCATATGAAAGTCCTGACATCCCAGGAATCAGTCTGGTGAACCTTCTCTGTACTCCCTCTATGGCAAGAATGTCTTTTCTCAGATTAGGAGACCAAAACTGTACGCAATACTCCAGGTGTGGTCTCACCAAGACCCTGTACAACTGCAGTAGAACCTCCCTGCTCCTATACTCAAATCCTTTTGCTATGAATGCTAACATACCATTCGCTTTCTTCACTGCCTGCTGCACCTACATGCCTACTTTCAATGACTGGTGTACCATCACACCCAGGTCTTGTTGCATCTCCCCTTTTCCTAATCGGCCACCATTCGGATAATAGTCTACTTTCCTGTTTTTGCCACCAAAGGATAACCTCACATTCATCCACATTATACTGCATCTGCCATGCATTTGCCCACTCACCCAACCTATCCAATTCACCTTGCAGCCTCCTAGCATCCTCCTCACAGCTAACGCTCCCCCCCAGCTTCATGTCATCCGCAAATTTGGAGATGTTGCATTCAATTCCCTCATCCAAATCATTAATATATATTGTAAATAGCTGGGGTCCCAGCACTGAGCCTTGCGGTACCCCACTAGTCACTGCCTGCCATTGTGAAAAGGACCCATTTACTCCTATTCTTTGCTTCCTGTCTGCCAGCCAGTTCTCTATCCACATCAATACTGAAACCCCAATACCGTGTGCTTTAAGTTTGTATACTAATCTCTTTTGTGGGACCTTGTCTGGTGTACTATGTCAGCCGCGGGACTTGCTAGCGCCCGCCGGGGGCTCCAACATTAAGACCCGGAGCAGGGCCTTACATCGCCCGGAGCGGCTTTAAGTGACCGTGGGACTTGCTAGCGCCCGCCGGGGGCTTTAACTTTGACTTCGGGAGAGGAATGGAGAGCAGGAGAGAGACAAGACTTTGCCTTCCATCACAGTGAGGAGGAGATTCACTGTGATGGATGTTTGTGTAAATTGTGTTGGTTGTGTGTCTTGGTTCTTTTCTTGTTGTATGACTGCAGAAACCAAATTTTGTTTGAACTGTCATGTGAGTCCAGATATAACACATCCACTGGTTTTCCCTTATTCACTCTACTAGTTACATCCTCGAAAAATTCTATAAGATTCGTCAGACATGATTTACCTTTCATAATTCCATGCTGACTTTGTCCAATGATTTCACCACTTTCCAAATGTGGTGAAATTGGTTGAGGTCGCCTAGCTTATGGAAGGATCTGGAAGAAGCTGTTCCAGAGTTTGGAGATGCATGCTTTCAAACTTCTGTATCTTCTGCACTAGGGGAACCAAGAGAAGAAGGAATGACTGAGGTGGTACAGATCTTTGATTATGCTGGCTGCTTATCCCAGGCAGTGTGAAGTGTAGATGGAATCAATGATAGGGAATCTGGTCTATGTGATGGACCTGGTCTGGGAGTCGGAGCTGCTGTTATTGCCATGCCCACAGACCTTTCCACACCTCAAATGAAGGTGTCAACTCATTCAGAAGGCATCGTGGTTCCATTATTGCGTCAGCATCCATAGGATCCAAGGGCAGATTTCAAGGCCAACATCGCACCTGGGGGTTTGGAATACAAGTCATTAAATAAACTGGAAGTTTAATGATCTAACATGAAACTGCAGGATTGTTCTGAAGACCCGTCTGGGCAAATGATTCTACATTTACCAGATCTATTTCTCCCATTTAACCTGCAAACCTGCACTTCTTCGGAGTGTGGGAGGAAACCGAAGCGCCCGGTGGAAACCCACGCAGGTCACGGGGAGAACGTACAAACTCCGTACAGGATCGAACCCGGGTCTCTGGTGCTGTAAGGCAGCAACTCTACTGCTGCGCCACCTTGCTGCCCTATCTATCCCTAACCAACAACTGGAAAGTTAATACATTTTTGAAGGGACCAGCAGGAATGTCCAGTTAAGCCCGGAGCCATACTGTCAAAACCAAAACCCAGGCGGTGAGGTGATGATGAGTCAATTAATGTATTGGCCCATATGTGGTAGTAGGTCATGATGGTAGTCGTATGTCGGTGACTGGCCCGAGAAAAAAATGCAAACATGACATCATTTTATCATGTGATCATTTTCCACTCGTAGCTAGTCGTAGTTGCTTAGGTGTGGAAGACTGAGGTCGAGGCTGAGGATTGCTATTCCTACTTAAGCATGATTGTATTTGTGTATTTAATTGCTTGTATTATTGTGCTTAAGTATAATTGTGCTCATGTATACTAAGATTTTTACTAAACTGTAGGCAAGAGAATGACTTTCACTGTACCTAGGTGCATGACAACAAATCACTATTGAACCATTGAAAATTCAGTGTGAAGTTTAAGTTTATTTTGGGCGAATTGTTGCAAAGACAAAAAAACAGAGAATCAAGGGAAATCGGGAGGGAGAGAAAATATTGTAAACAAGCAGAAGGCAAACTAATTAAAAAAGATTAAAGGTTTAAGAAAACAGTGGCGCAGCGGTAGAGTTGTTGCTCTACAGCGCCAGAGACCTGGGTTCAATCTTGACTATGGTTGCTATCTGTACAGAGTTTGTACGTTCTCCCTGTGACCACTTGGGTTTTCTCTAGGTGCTCCGCTTTCCTCCCACACTGTAAAGACGTACAGGTTTGTAGGTTAATTGGCTTTGGGAAAATTGGAAATTGTCCCTAGTGTGTATGGAGTGTTAGTGTTAGTGTTATTGTATAGGGTAATCGCTGGTTGGCATGGACTCGGTGGGCCGAAGGGCATGTTTCCGTGCTGTCTCTGTAAAGTTTAAAGTCTAAAATGTTTAAAAATTGCATGGGCAAAATGATTAAATGTTCCATGTTGAGCCAGACAAAATAAACATTAACATGTATGTAATACATCATGTCGTTGTGACTCGTGTGAGAATATTGACAGTGGAAATGATTGACCTATGTGTATAGGATCATGAGGGGATTAGATCAGGTAAATGCTCAGAGTCTTTTACCCAGAGTAGGGAAATCAAGGACATGAGGACATAGGTTTAGGGTGAGGAGGGAAAGATTTAATAGGACCCTGAGGGGTCCCATTTTTACACAAAGAGTGATGGGTGCCAGAGGAGGTAGTTGAAGCAGGTACTATCTCAATGTTTAAAAGACATTTGGACAGGTACATGAGTAGTAAAGGTTTAGATGGATATTGGGCAAACACAGGCAGGTGGGACCATTCATCTTTTTGTAATTGTAATTCATTTATCAGCCAAGTATGTAAAAACAAGCAAAGAATTTGATTTACCATACAGTCATACTAAAAAAGCAACGCGATGCAAAACTACCTAAAAATCAACATGAACATCCACCACAGTGTACTGTGATGGAAGGCAATAGCGTATTATCTGTTTCCCTCCTTTTCTCCCGCGGTCGGGGCAGTCGAACCATCCGCCGTCGGAGCGGACGAAGTTCCCGTGATCGGGGTGGTCGAAGCTCCTGCGGTTGGAGCTCCCGAAGTCGATCCCCGGCAAAGGGACCTCCATCGCCATGATGTTAGGCCGCAGCGCGGACGGAGATGCGATACGGATAAAATCGCATCTCCGTCGAGGAAAGAGATATTCCTGTATGCCTGTAATGAGGCTTGGAGCTAAGATGCTTTTCGGGCGAGGAGAGGGACGCATGTTTGCAGGCCCAGCAAGTTATGGGTGAGGGAGGAGGCCTTGCAGAGGCCTGGGACTTACCTGAGCTTACCCGCATGAGGGCCGTTCCAGCACATCAAGCATGTGGACCGGACTTTAGACTTTTGTAAATGGCTCCAAAATATGGTGACTCGTGCATGTGTGAGCTGCACAAAAACTATTTCACTGTGCAGTGCACACGTGGCATTAAAGAACCATTGAACCATTGATAGCTCCAGAGGAGAAGTCTATAAATGTCCACAATGAAGAAGATCGGGGACTACACCCTATATTATGAGAAGCAGATTCAGAAACCTGAAAATGGAGAGGAAGAAGCCGGCGGTGAGCACTTGAAAGCTTCTGTGTCCCCAACCCTATCTGTTTAGAGACACAGCATGGAAACAGGTCTTTTCTGCCAGAGGAGGTAGTTGAACGTTCAAGTTGCCGAACCAGGCCATGACGAAACCTCTCATAGAAATATGCTCTCTACTGTGCATCTGTAGAAGGTCAAGAGAATCCTCTTTGACATACCGAATCTCTGTAAACCTCTCAGGAAGTAGAGGTGCTGACGTGCTTTCTTTATAATTGCATCAGAATGCTGGGTCCAGGAAAGATAATCGGAAATGTGCACACCCAGGAATTTGAAGTTATTGACACTCTCCACCATCGTCCCATTGATGTGAACAGGATTGTGGGTCCTCTTCCTTCCTCTTCCAAAGTCCACAATCAGTTCTTTGGTTTTGCTGATATTGAGAGCCAGGTTGTTGTGCTGGCATCATTTGGTCAGTCGGTCGATCTCTCTTCCATGCTCTGACTCATCACCATCTGTAATTCGTCCCACAATGGTGGCGTCGTCAGCAAACTTGATAATGGAGTTCGCACTATGTCTGGCTACACAGTCATGAGTATAGAGTGAGTAAAGCAGGGGGCTGACCATGCAGCCTTGAGGTGTTCCCGTGCTGATTATTGCTGAGGATGAAGTGTTTTTCCCAATTCGAACAGACTGTGCTCTGTGGATGCGGAAGTCGAGGATCCAATTGCAGAGGGATGCGCAGAGATCTAGTTCTGTGAGCTTGGTAACCAGTAGTTTTTTTTTAATTCAAAAAATGTATTAAATTATTAAAAAAATAATATTACACCACAATAAAACAAACTAGAACCCACCACCATTTGGTAACCAGTTTTTTTTTTTTTTAATCAAAAATATTTATTCAAATATTAAAATAGTATTTACAATACAATAAAACAAAACAGCATAATACAAGACAGAACAAATATGCTAAGCAACTGCTAAACAACTATATTGCAATCCTTGTCCAGGATACATTCAACCCCCCTCGGTGCCCAGCAGTCGCGGAACTCCCTCAGGGTGCCCGTAGGCAGGGCGTATTCCTTTTCTATCCACACCCGGGCACGGACGTAACCCCGGAAAAGGGGCAGGCAGCCGGCTCGGATAGATGCTTGGTAACCAGTTTGGAGGGGGAGGTGGTATTGAATGCCAAGCTGTAGTCTATAAACAACGGCCTGACGTGTGTTTTATTATCCGAGTGGTCCAGTGCAGAGTGGAGAGCCAGTGAGATCGCATCCTCCGTGGACCTGTTGTGACGGCAGGTGAATTGTAGTGGGTCGAGGTTCTTATTGAGGTAGGAGTTGATATGCCCCATAACCACCCTCTCAAAGCACTTCATCACCACGGACGTTAGTGCCACTGGTCGATAGTCGTTGAGGCACACCACCTTACTCTTATTGGGCACCGGTATAATTGATGCCTTCTTGAAGCAGGTGGGAACCGCAGACCTCAGCAGTGAGAGGTTGAAAATGTCCGTAAAAACCCCGGCCAGTTGGTCTGCGCAGGGTTTGAGAACTCGACCGGGTATATTGCAGGTTAATTAACCTACAAACCCGCATGTCTTTGGAGTCTGGGAGGAAACCGGAGCACCCGGAGAAAACCCACATGGTCACAGGGAGAATGTACAAGCTCCATACAGACAGCACTCACAGGGTGAACAGAAACGCTCCCACAACAAACTTTAGCGGAGCGGAGCATTATTCCTGGACAATAGATATCCTTGGATCTTCTACTAAACCTGATTAACCGGTCAATTTCATGTTTTTTGCTGAGCTTGTTCTGCACAGTTTGGTTGTCATACTTCCTCCAATAGAATGGTTAACTCATTTTAAAAGGCATTGTGATGTTCTGAAAGGGGAGAGAAAATCATATTAGTAAATCCTTTTGGAAGATGCTTTTTTAGGAGCATTGTGAATCTTCCACCCTTTCCTCATTCTTTTACCTTTGCAGGTGAAGGGGAGAGAATGAAAAGCAGTAGGTTCTTTGCATACATCCAGGGGGAGATCAAGCTCAACAGTACTGAGTGACAGTACTCAAGCCCATGAGGGAACGCACTCTTCAAAAAGATAGTTACCTGCCAAAGCACAAGCAATTGAGTGGAGATCTGATAGCAATGTTACTAATGATGAGAGAGTTTCAGAGAGTGGATTGCAGTTTTTCTAGAGTCTCGAGGTTCAATAATAAAAGGTGAGAGATTTACAATCAGTGGCTAAAAATCAAGAAGCAATCCGAGGAAGTACGGTTTCACTGTGAGCTATTGTTCCCTGGAAAGCAGTGCTTGAGAAGATGGGCACTGCGGATAGCTCGATTGTAACCACAGGTAGTTTTTCCACTGGCTGGTTAGCTTGCAACAAATTGCTTTTCACTGTACCTTGGTACACGTGACAACTAACTAAACTGAAACTGAAACTGGTAGAAGCAGATATGACAGCCAGCCTTCAAACAATAGTTAGACAAATACTTGAAATGGAAAAGGGATATGAACAAGAGGGTGGGATCAATTGAATGAACATAGACTTTATTCTTATTTGAAGGTGGCCCGGTAGGCCAGCTGGTAGAGCCACTGCCTCTTAGCGCCCGACAACTGGGTTAGATCCCAATCTTGGATGCTGTCCATGGGGAGTTTGCACGTTCACCCTGTGACCATGTGGGTTTCCTCCAGGTTCCTCCTACGATTCAAAAATGCCATCAATAAACAGCCAAGAGAAACCTCAGCATCTCAGTACACTTTATATCCCATGTTACAGGATAGCTCACTGCAATTTCTCATCTAACGATTCATCAGGAACTATTAAAGAAAATATTTCAATGATTATCAATGCCAGTTAAATTGGCTCCTGGGACTGAGTGGATTGGTGGTTCGTAGAGAGACTGGGGTGCACGCTCAATGGAGTTTCAAAGACTGAGACATGGTCCCATTGAGATACAGTGACGCCACGCTCCTGATATTTGACCACCTAGTAGGGAGGAGGGAGGGATGGTTGGTGGGGTGGCGGGGGGAGGGGTGGGAGGTATTTCCTTGTTAGATTGATCCTGGGTCTGGCCAAGATGGGTCCAGGCAGCAGGGAGTCAAGAGTTCTGCCCGAGTCGACTGCCTGCCCCTCTTCCAGGCCTATGTCCGTGCCCGCGTGTCCCTGGAGAGGGAACACGCAGTGTCCACGGGGACTCTGGATGCCTTCTGTGAACGCTGGTCAACACACGTGGTCGAGTGCATTGCGGACAAGGGTGACAAGAGTATAATTTGATGACTGAAGTTAGACACAAAAAGCTGGAGTAACTCAGCGGGGCAGGCAGCATCTCTGGAGAGAAGGAATGGTTGACGTTTCGGGTCGAGACCCTTCTTCAGACGTAATTTGATGACTGTTTGATTGATGTCTGCAAAATGCTGGGCAGTTTTGATCTTTCCAGTACTCGGTACCTGTGAATAATTAAATAATAGCAGCTTGCGAAGGAGAGAAAAATTGAGAAGAAAATTGAGATACATTGTGAGGGGATTGGGAGAGTAGCTACGGGGAAGATGTGCACTCCAGATGGAATGCCTCCAACAAAGGGATTTAGTTGGAGGATATGGTGTCAGCTATTTAAATACATTTATAGACTGTTGTAAGCCTTTGGAATTCTCTATGTCAGAGGCTTTTGATTACTCTGACGCCAGTCCAGGTTGCAATCGCCAAATATTGGGCCTCAAGGGGTCTGGCAAGTAGCTGGAAAAGTAGACAAGCCGCGCTCAACCTATGCTTTGAAAGACGGCGGGAGCGCAAGTGCCTTGATGCCCTGCCTTCTCCCATGGGCTGCAATCATCTATAAGTGAGCAACACCCAATGATGGTTTAATTTTAGTTTGGGTTAGAGATATAGCGTGGAAACAGGCCCTTCGGCCCATCGAGTCCACGCCGACTGACAGTCACCCCGTACACTGGTTCTATCCTACACTCCAGGGACAGTTTACGAAAGCCAATTAACCTGCAAATCTGCACGTCTTTGAAGTGTGTGAGGAAACCGGAGCACCTGAAGAAAACGTCTGCAGTCACAGGGAGAACGTGCAAACTCCGTACACCCAGAACCCGTAGTCAGGATGGTACCGGGGTCTCTGGCGCTGTGAGGCAGCAACTCTACCGCTGCACCACCGTGCCATGCAGCAGATAGTTTTGAAGAAAGTTCATCAACCTTAAACTTCAATTTAGTTTCGCTCTCCAAAGATTCTGCCTGATTTATTGAGCTGTCTGAGAAATTACTCTGATTTTATTTCCGTGATATTGACGCATGTGGAATGAACAGTGAATATTCCATGTCTTGGTTAACGTTCCCATGGGCAAGCTTGAAATCTCGTCATAAATTCGGCATCGATGGTCACTTCAATTTTTGCATTGCCAAGCATCCAACTTCAAATCAACAAGAATGGTAGAAGCAAAGAACTGCAGACGCTGGTTTACACTGAAGATAGACACAAAGTGCTGGAGTAACTCAGCGGGTCAGGCAGCATCTCTGGAGGAAAAGGATGGGTGGCATTTTGGGTCGGGACCCTTGCTCAGGTTTATTGGGCTTTGTAGAAAGGCAGTTAGAAAATACGACAAAAAATAAGGACTGAATCAATCAGTTTCAATTGATAAATCGATAATCATAAGTTAAATTACTTGACAGAGGAGTGCGACTCAGGACCACAAGGGTAGTGTACAGTCAACAAAACCAAAATTAAACCGCAGTTTTGTGTGCATGATAGCACATGAATAAGCACAAGACTGCAGAGGGCCAGAAGCTATTCATGTGAGCTGTAGTTGTTCCCAATTTACACAAAGATATGCGGGGATCTGACTTGCAAACAAAGCAGAGGAAATGAATAATGTGGAGCAAGAATATATAAATATATAGAATTTTCTACTCCTCCGACATCCACTCACAATCTGCAAGTTATCATATCTGATTTGGTTGTTAGTGTTGTCATGTCTTATGTGCTGCTGTTACATTCTACAATACTTCACCTGAAAAAAAATGCTCTGAAATCCAAACATTCATTATATCAAAATGCATATAATTTGTAAGTGTACACTTTAGTCAACTGTTACATTTAGCTGTGAGGAAAAACAATCAGAGTACATCCCACAATTACAACATTGATAAAAACTCTAAATGCAAAATCAAGGATATCATGCTGAACCTTTGCAAGCCAGTGGTCAGGCCACAGCTGGGGTATTGCAAATAATTCTGGCAGCAATGAGCTACAATGCTGACAACCATATTCTGCACTCTGTATCTTCCACTTTGCTCTATATTTCATAACTTAAGTTTGAACTGATTGTATCTATGTACAGGCACAAAATGCTGGAGTAATTCAGCAGGACAAGCAGCATCTCCGGACAGAAGGTATGGGTGACGCTTCAGGTCGAGACCGTTCTTCAGACTCGGAGTCAGGGGAAAGGGAGACTAGAGATATGGAAGGGTAAGGTGTGAAAACACAGACCAAAGGGGACGATGATCAAGGAAAATGTAGAATGGTTCATCGTTAGCTGAGGGGAAGGTGTCAACGAGGCATACAATCAGTAACATTTAATCAGGAGGACAGTGACATTAGTCAGAGAACTAGGGTGGGGGCGGGATGTAGAGACCCATTGTGTGGTATATATGGTATATGTTTGGATAGCATGCAAAGCAAAGCTTTTCCCTGCACCTCGCAACTTACGGCAACAATAAACCAAAACCTACACCTAAGACTAAACACCAAGGGAGAGCGACTTGAAATCTTACCAATTCTTTTAAAATAATGAGGAGCTTTGACAGAACAAGTAGGAAGAAACTGTTTCCTTTGGAAAGTTGGACAGTTATCAAATGTCAACAGCTCAATATGAAGACCTTTCTTCACCACTCTTAAAAGAGTGGTGAAGAAAGGTCTTCATATTGAGCTGTTGAGAACTGAAATGTACTACGTGAAAGACAAGTAAAAGGTATGCACAGAAGAAATGTTGGCTTTCAGGGTTGTGTTAAAAATGCCAGGGTTTGGACAGCTCTTTCTGCAGATTAACATGATGTGGTAACCTGCTTCAGAGATTGCGGGGAGACCTGGTAGGAGTATATAAAGTTATGAGAGGAATAGATAGGATGGACAATCAGGACCTTTTTCCGAGGGAGTAAATGTCAACATTTAGAGAGCATAGCTTTAAGGGAGAAGGGCAAAGGTTAAAGGAGATGTGTGGGATACTGGGCCCAGATACTGGGTTCAATCTTGTGGACTTGCAGTCAACATCTACAACTACCTCCCCATCATTGAAGGGATCTGTAGGAGGCACTGCCTCAAAACAGCAGCCAGTCTCATCAATGACCTACACCACCCTGGCCATCACCTTTTCCCCTACATTGAACCATTCAACACTGCTGCCTCAAGTACACTGCTGTCTCGAGTACACTGGTGCCTCAAGTAGCTGCTGTCTCGAGCACGCTGGTGCCTCGAGTACACTGTTGTCTCGAGTACACTGCTGTCTCGAGCACGCTGGTGCCTCGAGTACACTGTTGTCTCGAGTACACTGCTGTCTCAAGTACACTGCTGTCTCGAGTACATGCGGCCTCGTACACTGGTGCCTCAAGTACACTGCTGTCTCGAGTACACTGCTGTCTCGAGTACACTGCTGTCTCCAGTACACTGCTGCCTCGAGTACACTGCTGTCTCGAGTACACTGCTGTCTCGAGTACACTGCTGTCTCACTGCTGTCTCGAGTACACTGCTGTCTCGAGTACACTGCTGTCTCGAGTACACTGCTGCCTCGAGTACACTGCTGTCTCGAGTACACTGCTGTCTCGAGTACACTGCTGTCTCCAGTACACTGCTGTCTCGCCAGTACACTGCTGTCTCGAGTACACTGCTGTCTCGAGTACACTGCGTCCTTGCCTCTATGGCTGCATCCGTTTTATTGCATAGACAGTTGGACAAAAGTTTGCTTCTATTAACTTCTGTTTGTTGGCCTGGTAGCAGTATTTGCTGGAGTTTTTTTCAGTACAAAGCATACAAATGTGCCTGTAAGTGCTATCTGTGTTACTGTGCATTAATATGCCTGCATCATTTGTATTCCTCGTCCTTTTCTTTCCAGTGAAGCTATTGTCTCTGATGACCAGCTACCTATTGAGCTTGCAAGGTATCAGGACCTGACTTGCAAGCAAAGCAGAGTAAAGCGGCCTCCTTCGGGGTACGGATTCCAGAGTTGGGCTGCAGCCGTACTCTAAATGCACCAGGGGAACAGGCAGAGATGTTCTGCAGGTCATAGTTTACTGCTTTACAAAACACATCACCAGGCAAGTCATCATCAAAAGGCTCACCAGCGCCACCAGCAGGAATATGGTGGTGGTGCCATTGCATTTGGAGAAAGTGCTTTAGAGTTTAGAGACACAGGGTGGAAACAGGCCCTTCGGCCCACCAAGTCCGCACCTACCACTGATCACCCGTACACTAGCATTATCCGACACACTAGGGACAATTAAAATTTTACCAAAGCCAATTAATCTACACACCTGTGTGGAGTGTGGGAGGAAACCCGGAGCAACTGGAGAAAGTACAGAGAGCAGGGTGCAGGGTGACTTGGACAGGTTTAGTGAGTGGGAAGATGCATGGCAGATGCAGTATAATGTGGATTAATGTGAGGTTATCCACTTTGGTGGCAAGAACAAGAAGGCAGATTATTATCTGAATGGTATCAGATTAGGAAAAGGGGAAGTTCCACGAGACATGGGGGTCCTTGTACATCAGTCACTGAAAGTAAGCATGCAAGTACATCAGGCAGTGAAGAACACTAATGGCATGTCGGCCTTCACAATGAGAGGATTTGAGTATAGGACCAAAGTGACCAAGGTCCTTCTGCAGTTGTACAGGACCCTGGTGAGACCACACCTGGAGTATTGTGTGCAGTTTTGGTCTCCTAATTTGAGGAAGGGCATTCTTGCTATTGAGGGAGTGCAGTGTAGGTTCACAAGGTTAATTCCTGGGATGGCGGGACTGTCATATGATGAAAGAATGGAATGACTGGGCTTGTATGCACTGGAATTTAGAAGGATGAGAGGGTATCATGGAAACATATAAAATTATTAAGGGATTGGACACGCTACATGTAGGAAACATGTTCCCGATGTTGGGGGAGTCCAGAACCAGAGGCCAAGTTTAAGAAAGAGGGGTGGGCCATTTAGAACTGAGATGAGGGAAAACCTTTTCACCCAAGAGAGTTATGAATTTGTGAATTCTCTGCCTCATAAGGCAGTGGAGGCCGACTCACAGGATGCATTCAAAAGAGAGTTAGATAGGGCTCTTAGGGCTAGTGGAATCAAGGGATATGGGGAGAAGGCAGGAACGGGGTACTGATTGTGGATGATCAGCCATGATCACATCGAATGGTGTTGTTGGCTCGAAGGGTAAAATGGCCAACTCCTGCACCTATTTCCTATGTATATATGAGAGCACCTGTCGTCAGGATCAAACGCTGGTCTCTGGTGCTGTAAGGCAGCAACTTCACCGCTGCCCCACGGTGCTTTGTAGAAATACATTTTAGTTATCAAAGAGATCCAAAACGTGAAGGGGGACTAACTGCATAAACATGAATGATAGGAAATAGAAAATGAATCAATAATGAAAGATAAAGTAATTGAAAAGTTATTGACTCAAAAAGCTGGGGTAACTCAGAAGGACAGGCAGCATCACAGGAAAGAAGGAATGGGTGACATTTCGGGACAGGACCCTTCTCGGTATTATAAATGAGTGATTATCTCCACACTGATAGATTTGTACAATTTCTATCGTCGGTTTAGACCACCATCTGCAGCAAAGATCATAGAAGGCTAAGACAGAGCACTCCTACGAAATCTAATGGACTGACGTGTAGTACGCAATGGAGCGGAACGTCCGCGGTTTTGGGAAACCCGACCTCCCTTATGCCTCTCGCAGTTGCGGGGGAACAATTTGTGCGTATGTGTGTGTGTGTGTGTGTGTGTGATATAGCTCATCTACCAAATTCATGATTTTGTTAATCTTTTTAATTGTTTTCTTCCCTGCTTAATCTATCTGTTTCTGCCCATTTCCCTCCCATCCTTCCTCCCCATCCCCCTCTTTTCTGCAGTTTCCCTTGTATTGCTCTAACACACACTGTGCACAAATATAACTTAATATTTTCACATGAATGTGTGTTTGTGTGTATGTGTCTGTGTGTGAGAGGCAAGATAGAGATAAATAGATCTCAAAGTTCCCTCTCATGGATCAGACGTAACTGGGATTTAAAGTAATGCTCTATTTCTCTTTATCTTATTTTGCACATGATCTACATAAACCATAAAGGCAATTATATATGTATATGTATATGTATATGTATATGTATATGTATATGTATATGTATATGTATGTATATGTATATGTACTAGACCACGTGGGACCCATTGGGCCCCATCTCCTCAACGAGCGTTTACGGGGGGGCAGCGGCCTGCGGCGTCACACACACACTATCCGCCCTCCTTGATATTATATTAATATTATTCATTCGCTTCTTTTACCCCATCCCCCGCTCTATCCACTCATGCATAACTCCAACTCTCAGGCGCTGCGAGAGAGGTAGAGGGCGGGGGGCAGAGAGGGGGAGAGAGAGTACAGAGGGAGGGAGAGAGAGGGAGAGGGCAGGGGGGCAGAGAGAGAGAGAGGGCAGGGGGAGGGAGGGCAGAGGAAGGGAGGGCAGAAGGAGAAGACCCGACCCAACCTGAGGACCCGACAACTTGGTCCTGTCCCCTTCAACGCACGGTTGCGAGGGGGGGGGTGGCCTGCGGCATCACACACACACACACCACGTGCTCATTCTTTCTGCGTCTTTTGAATAACCAGGGGAGGGGGGGGGGGGGGGGGGGGGGGTGATGTCACTCGCAGCGCGTGGAAGAATGCCGCGGGGTAAATCCATTGTGACATCATCAGTGAAAGGCAGTCATTTTTTAATTCAAAGTTTTGTCATTTTTGAATATTTTCAGTAATGTCGAGAAATAAAGCATGGCATTTTCAGATAAGTCGTTTTTGGAGTCCACGAGAAAAATGTCTACCGGAATATGTAAATATTTTATCCGTACCGCGTAGATTTTTCGCGAAGATGTGATCACACACACACACACACACACACACACACACACACACACACACACACACACACACACACACACACACACACACACACACACACACACACACACACACACACACACACACACACACACACACACACACACACACACACACACAAACACACACACACACACACACACACACATCCAAGAGAAGTCTTTGGCCTGTGGCGTCACACACGCGCACTAACCACCCCCCACACACACACATTAACTACACCCCCGCGCACACACACACACACACACCAACCACCCCCCTTGATATTATATGAATATTATTAATTCGCTCCTTTTACCCATTTTTTCAGGGATTGTTACTCAAATGTGCACGAGATAGTAGAGATATAATCAAGTTAGGAATTAAATAAATTCAACCAGTTTGTATCTCAAAAATGTCAATTTTTAGGACACCATAAATGTGACATGCTTTGACACGATGAAATAAAGGCAATTTCTGCATTAATTTTATTGTAATTCAAAACATTTTCAAGTTTGTTGCTTTGTAGAGATGCATGTTTCACAGTAATAAGCAAAACTTTTGATGAATTTGGCATTAAGTGCTCTGAATAGCCATATTTCAAAGAGTGTAACAGTGGTTATTCTTGGTGTCCACCGTATTTTAGAGTAACCACCATTACACCACAATGGTACATTAAGACCAAAGAACTTTCCAAGGTGATTGAACATATTCTAATTTGAAGAACTCAATAGTCAATGAAATAATGAGAAGATAATAACCTTAATATCAAGATTCTGTAAAAGTTGCTGCATGCCCAAATTAATGAATATTTTTGGTGTCCACCATCACATGCGTAACACCTGCATTTTGCAGTAGCTATACTTCAATCGAATGACTATGTATGGACTCTTATTATGTATGGACAATTACTTCCATAAAGTTAATTCAAAACAAAAAAGAAATAGTGGAAGTAACAGGAGCTCCTTTCATTTTGGTGTCCACCCTTGAACACTGTGTAACGCGTGTAATGTACGTTTTAGTAGCTAACAGGAGTATCACCCGTTTGGACACATACTCCATATTTATAGCAATAAAGTACATTTGTATGTTGAAAAACAGCAAAAGTGAAGAAATCAGCTATCATGCTTTAGAAAAAAAGGACTTTCTAAATTTCATGTAACGGTTGTTATGGTGGACACCAAAGATAAAGTGTAAAAAAACACAAAAGATAACTTGTTCAATATTGAATTTTGTTCATTAATGAAATGTTCTCAAACTTCAAGAGCTATCTCTCCCGGTTGTACTGCCGCTGTGAGGGTTTTTGATTCATCTGAATCATGTTGAAATATTTTATTTGTGAACCTCAGTCCACATGTATACAGTGGCTTGCAAAAGTATTCATACCCCTTGAACTTTGCCACATTTTGTCACGTTACAACCACAAACGTAAATGTATTTTATTGGGATTTTATGTGATAGACCAACACAAAGTGGCGCATAATTGTGAAGTGGAAGGAAAATGATACATGGTTTTCACATTTTTTTACAAATAAAAAACTGAAAAGTGTGGCGTGCAAAAGTATTCAGCCCCCTTAACTCTGATACCCCTAAATAAAATCCAGTGCAACCAATTGCCTTCAGAAGTTACCTAATTAGTAAATAGAGTCCACTTGTGTGTAATCTAATCTCAGTATAAATACAGCTGTTCTGTGAAGGCCTCAGAGGTTTGTTAGAGAACATTAGTGAACAAACAGCATCATGAAGCCCAAGGAACACACCAGACAGGTCAGGGATACAGTTGTGGAGAAGTTTAAAGCAGGGTTAGGTTATATAAAAAATATCCCAAGCTTTGAACATCTCACGGAGCACTGTTCAATCCATCATCCGAAAATGGAAAGAGTATGGCACAACTGCAAACCTACCAAGACATGGCCGTCCACCTAAACTGACAGGCCGGGCAAGGAGAGCATTGATCAGAGAAGCAGCCAAGGTAACTCTGGAAGAGCTGCAGAGATCCACAGCTCAGGTGGGAGAATCTGTCCACAGGACAACTATTAGTCGTGCACTCCACAAATCGGGCCTTTATAGAAGAGTGGCAAGAAGAAAGCCATTGTTGAAAAAAAACCCATAAGAGGTCCTGTTTGTAGTTTGCCACAAGCCATGTGGGGGACACAGCAAACATGTGGAGGAAGGTGCTCTGGTCAGATGAGACCAAAATTGATGCTTTTGGCCTAAATGCAAAACGCTATGTGTGGCGGAAAACTAACACTGAACTTCACCCTGAACACACCATCCCCACTGTGAAATGTGGTGGTGGCAGCATCATGCTGTGGGGATGCTTTTCTTCAGCAGGGACAGGGAAGCTGGTCAGAGTTGATGGGAAGATGGATGGAGCCAAATACAGGGCAATCTTGGAAGACAACCTGTTAGAGTCTGCAAATGACTTGAGACTGCGGCGGAGGTTCACCTTCCAGCAGGACAACGACCCTAAACATACAGCCAGAGCTACAATGGAATGGTTTAGATCAAAGCATATTCATGTGTTAGAATGGCCCAGTCAAAGTCCAGACCTAAATCCAATTGAGAATCTCTGGCAAGACTTGAAAATTTCTGTTCACAGACGCTCTCCATCCAATCTGACTGAGCTTGAGCTATTTTGCAAAGAAGAATGGGAAAAAAATTTCAGTCCCTAGATGTGCAAAGCTGGTAGAGACATACCCCAAAAGACTTGCAGCTGTAATTGCAGCGAAAGGTGGTTCTACAAAGTATTGACTCGGGGGGCTGAATACTTTTGCACGCCACACTTTTCAGTTTTTTATTTGTAAAACAATTTGAAAACCATGTATCATTTTCCTTCCACTTCACAATTATGCACCACTTTGTGTTGGTCTATCACATAAAATCTCAATAAAATACATTTACGTTTGTGGTTGTAACGTGACAAAATGTGGAAAAGTTCAAGGGGTATGAATACTTTTGCAAGCCACTGTATATGTGATATATATACCCACATATATATATATTTATCTAGTTTCTTTCTTGTGATTTTCTCTAATTATTTGTTGAGCAACCCTTTTCTTTCAATCTCTCTCTCCCCCTCCCCTCCCCCTCGCTCTCTCTCCCTCTCTTTAATATTGTGAATAAAATATCCTTGAACACATGCCAAGATATTTTTTCATTCTTTTCATTCTATATTAGTTTAATTAAATGTAGTTTATACAGACCTACACTGATACCGAAGTGCTAGCTTTAAACATGAATAATGCACATTGCTGCCATATTTTAGTTTTGAATTTAACATATATCATGATCTTAATTTTATGAAGTCCCATTAAATCATTTAAATGATGTCTAAATTATGCTTGAGGAAGTTTTAAAATTTAAATTGTATTTTTCCATTTATTGTTTGATTCCCAAAATTAAATATATGTACATTATATGTTCTCAATCTTAAATGAGAAGTAGATAAGAACTTATTCAGTGTTCATTTTCACAATTGGCCATTTCGTCACTTAATGTGTCCAAGATCTAAACAAATGACTTGCCTTTTAATTACATTTTAATACGTGAATAAAAGTTAACGAGTGAATGCAAGCACCCAGCAGGTACTGCGCATGCGGCATACTTCGAAGCAGCGGTGTGAAATCACAGAATAGACACAATATTTGAAGTAAGATAGTAAAGATCACGAGACATCAGTTTATTAGTTTGATCTATATAATGAGGGTGGGAGCGGCGGGCACTTAATCCCTCACCGTAACTCCTCACAAAATACAGATCAAACTTCACACTGGCAAGCACTCGTTCAATCCAACTATTCTACTTCGGAGTCACGTGAGTGATTCCGTGAAGACTTCAAAGGTCTGTGATTTCAAACCGTGTAACAGTTTTTATTTCACTCACTGCCGAAGTTTATGAGGGAGGAAGTGTTATCGTAATCAACCAGTGGATCTGCTTTCAAAAGAAACAGAAAGGTATTTGTTAACAATAACAACATAAAAGAGCTCCTCTGAGCTTAAATTAATATTGCAGTTTGTAATATTCTCCTGCAATTAAATCAGGTTTATCAACGGTTTATAATAAAAAATGTTCTGAACGCCGTTCCCTTGACCATTCTGCTGTATTGAAAATGTGGTCAACCGGGATGTCCATTCGTTCAGCCGCTGATACCAATGCTGCCCTAGTGGAATGGGATTAAATGTATTATTATCTATTCCGGCAGCTTTCGGTACCTGTTTGAGCCACCTTGGAGTGGTTTGGCTCGTACCCCGTCTTGGGTTACTGTGGTTGACCCATAGGCTTTCCTCTCCCTCTAAGATTGTGGGTTGTGTCTATATATAGTAGTAGATGGGTCACCACACTCAACCTGGACTCTGGTGGGTAGGCCCGGAATCCCACCAGTGAATTGGGCGTTCCTGGTCCATATAGCCATATAACGACTACAGCACGGAAAAAACAGGCGATCTCGACCCTACTAGTTCGTGCCGAACTCATAATCTCGCCTAGTCCCATATACCTGCGAGTTAGATTTTACCAGACCTAAATATGAACGTGATGCGTCTGGGGTAATCACCATGTTGTCCAGTCTGGTTTATGGAGTGACCGGACTCTGTGAGCGTGTACGAGAGCCATAAGCATGAGCGTTTTTTAAAACATAGATTAAGCAAGGTGAGGGATCTGGCTGGTGCCATCTCTGAGACATGTCAATATCACACCAATATCCCATACATGGGTATATACCTGGGTGTTTGGGGCTTATATTATAGTTGCCCTTCATAAGTTTACCTTCAGTGGATGGGATCCCATGCTCTGCTGACATGCTGTTTTAGATAAGCAGATAAGGCGCTCCATGCTGTATTTACGGCTCTGTAACTCACCTTTTAGTCATGGTGTAGATGTTCCAGGAAC
This sequence comes from Leucoraja erinaceus, assembly GCF_028641065.1. Classification (NCBI taxonomy): domain Eukaryota; kingdom Metazoa; phylum Chordata; class Chondrichthyes; order Rajiformes; family Rajidae; genus Leucoraja; species Leucoraja erinaceus. Next base: position 27,173,945 of record NC_073396.1, read on the forward strand.
TCCAATACGTCAGTGGTTGAATAGTTCGTTGTCCCTGCGTCGTGGCAGTATTTTACCCATGTTAGCTTTTAGTGACTGTTCGCAGGGATGCCGACATGGTGGTAATGGTTCCTTTGGATAATCCCAGTCCCTGGTAAGGTCTATTCAAAACCTGCACCCAGGAGTTTGATGTTTCCCTGGCATGGGTGGCTTGTGCCTGATACTGGGTTGAGTCAGCAACCATGGTCCACTAGGGAAATCCATAGGTGACTCGCCCACCGTGTCGTGATGAACTGGGAACCATGGCTGTGTAGGCCGGTCGGGCACGTTCAATATCTCGGAGACAGATCCCATCTGTATTGCGAAGTGCCCGTCTGATGAGGCAGAAGGGAGGAAGGCAAAGCAGAAATTCCCCCTTCCAGCGTATAGGCATCTATCGCTGCTGCCTCTAATCTGGTTCCTAAGTCACATACATGGGTTACTGGTGATTCCGTCTTGTGCAACCAAATTGATATCTGGCTTTCAAACTGCTTAATAACTTTAGCAGATATTTTGGGTTTGACATCTATTCAATGTAATCATAGATTTTACCCTGTGACATGGTGTCTCCCACTGTGTTCTAGCTTCCTAGGACATAGGCAGCTGATAGTTAAAATGTCTTTTGACACACCATTGCCAGATTTGTTTGACCAATTTGTTGCACAATAATGATTATTATGCTCCCCATATGGTTGATATAAGCCACCACCATAGTATTATCAATCCGTAACCACATATGTACGTGCTGCATTTGAAATGCATATGCTTTTTAGCCCAATAGGCGATCACCAATCCCAAGTAGTTGATGCTCGGTATGTGTAGTAACGATGTTTGTGAATTGGTCCATCTGTTACCTGTGCTGGATATGGAGTTTAGTTGCTCCCCAGCCTAAAGTACTGGCATCGGTTTTTAATAACCAAGTTGGGATTGGTGATGATAATAGGGCTGAAAACTATGCCAAATATATGTCTGCCCACCACCTTAATTGTGATATAGCTTCAGTGGGTACATTCATGATTTGATTATAGTGACCCAAGTACCTTGGCAAAGTAACAGTCATATGGACGGAATTATTATTGAAGCCCAGATAATCCTTGGTAGTTAACGCTTCAATTCTGGTTTATCTGGGCGTGGGATAAACCTCAGCTTTAGGGAGCTGTTTCGTAGCTAGAACTGCTGCCACAGCTAATTCCTTTGTTTCCCCTAATATGAGGATATCATCCAATATATGCCATGATTATGCTTGTTTCTTAATATTTTCATGGCCATTTATAATAGTTTAGGGCTGAGGTTAGACCATAGGGAATGCTATATGCTCCCATGGTTGCCCTAACCGGGATATCCATTATCCAGGTAAAAATTTTTTAGGTATCTATAATGATCCTAGTGTATGGGTATAAGATAGTTAGCATCTTCCATATCAATGCTCCCCATATTTTGCCTTCTCCAACCTGTTCCAGCTTGGAGGAAGTTGGCTCCTGTAGAACCTGTAAATTGGTAAGATTTCCCCTTGCCTGTAAGTAGAGGCTGCCTGCCGTTTTCCAGGCGGCGTTGTGGCGGTTCCCGGGCGGTGATTCTCCTGGTCAGGAGTCTGCAGGGCTGCCGGTCGGGTTTTTTTAAAATTTCCCGCCGGTCCGCGGCTGTACGGAACAGCTGTTCAGCGGACCGGCATTGGCGCAGCTCCTTGCAGCGGTCCGCAGCGTTAGCGGTCCGGGTGGCACCTTGTCCCCGTCACTGTCGGCCCCACGCTGGAGTCGAAACGGGGCCCGCTCACCATGCCTCACTTTGCTCCCCCTGGAGCAAAAATCACAAGGCCCGATTAAGGTAAGTACTTACCTCTCGTCCCTGGATGCGGGAGCTAGCCCGACTCCCGCTGGCTGCCGCGTTCTGCACGCTGTGCGATTATGCCGCATGCGCACTGGAGCTGGGGTCTTCACGGAATCACTCACGTGACTCCGAAGTAAAATTACATTTTAATACGTGAATAAAAGTTAACGAGTGAATGCAAGCACCCAAGGACAGATCAGGGAAACTTCCCACATTTTCGCTCCCGGAGTGCGTACATTTTTCACTGCAATTCAAAAAAGTTTGCACAATTAATTAATTGGATGGTCCAAACTTGGGAGAAATTACTTCCTTGAAGATTAGTGCACGGAGCTAGGAACGCTGTTGCTATGGTGCAAGCTGACTTAAATCGCTTAATCACGGCTGCAGACTTGTGTATAAACAAAAATGATTATAATGGCCCCCCCGGTTAATGTGCCTTAATCTAATAACATTAATGTGCGGCGCTGGCATGATGAACGTGGTGCTACGTACTCTGTACTTGCAGGCAAAGATACTAGAGCATGACGGTAATCGCGAAGCTGGTTCCCAGATGGCGCAGAAAATTGCTCGTGACCTACTTTGGCTTTTACGCCGAGTGGACCATCCTGTTCTAGCTCTCGTGTCTTTGATCTGCAGTTCTTCACTGCACATTATATAAAGGTTTTATGTTGTTTATGTTATTCTTGGGTTTAATGTCCCTTTAAAGCTACAGCAAGTACGAATTCCATTATTCCGGTCCCGGTGCTTATGACAATTAAACACTCTTGACTCTTGAACTTTTTTTTTGCAAATTGTGCGTCTCATCTTACACTTTGCAGTTGTTGACAGAGAAACGGTAACTAAAAACCGTGAGCTTTAACAGAACCACAACTTATCAGGGGCGAAATCAAAAGGAGAGATTACAGCAGAAAATATGATCAATGTTCTGCAGACGTAGAGACCAAGAGACATCAATGTGGATTAATCAGGCAGAAGATTACCATCAACCATAGCGCTCACAGGGGTTTGTTGTATTGGTACCTAACAACTTCAGAAATAGTTTTGAACCATTCAAAGGATGATTGTATCATCTAAATGTGATTGCATTGCCTTCTTGGATTTCTTTTTGCCAAAGGGCGACGTTCGGGATAAGTGTTAGATAGAGCAATTGGTATTATAAATGAGTCATTATCTCCACACTGATGGATTAGTACAATGATGTGATCAATACAAGTCCACAGACATAATAAATAGCTGATCGCTGGAAAATAACGGTGTGAGTGCATTTGAACCTGTGTAAAAATAGCAAGTATCTGCGTGTTCTGAATAATGGAAAGACAGTTAAAATACAATTCAACAATTAAAAAACAAAAAACAAGAGGCCTATTGAGAGGAGCTTTGACATATTTGTTTATTTTTGCGTCATAAGGATAATTACATTTTATATATGAAGCTTTCAAAGGAGTTGATAACTGTGGAGGACTTCAGTAATATCCATTAGCTTGCATAGCCTTTGCTCTTCCATCTCTTTCAATGTTCTTATTCATAGAAACGAGATGAAGAGTTTAATATTGTGTTATTATGTGTCAGTTACCTGCTAGGCTGTATATGTAAATCTAATGAGTTTGAGATTAGTTTGTTTTTCTCACCCAGAGTCACAGTGTCATTCATATAGTTGTATAGCACAGAAATCAGCCCTTTGGCCCATCACATCCATGCCGACCCCTTCGCCCATACGCACTCATTCCACGTCCCGATGCCTTTCTATGCTTTGCCTGTCTAAATGTCTCTTAAATATAGCAATTGTATCTGTTTTCACCACCTTCTCCGTACTACTACATACAGACAACACCCATAGTCAGGACCAAACCCAGGTCTCGACTGTAAGGCAGCAACTCTACCGCTGTACCACCGTGATACCAGACATTGTTAGATTCAGGGATGGTACCTGAGGATTCTTTAGTCAGAGGGCAGTTAATCTGTGGAACTCAACAGAGTGCTGTGGATATTTCCACCAAGTCGGTGGATATTTGTAATGCAGATATAGACAAATTCTTCATTAGAACGGGTGTCAAGGGTTTTGGGGAGAAGGCAAGAAAATGGGATCAGGTGGCAGAGATCAGCCATGATTGAATGGCGGAGTAGACTCGACGGGATGAATGGCCTAATTCTACTCGTATAACTTGTGAACTTGTGAATTACCGATTATACCCAGCACCCTCTGTGTGAAAAAGTTGCCCCTCAGGTTCGTATTAAATCTTGCCCATTCTCATCTTCAACCTGTGTCCTCTGGCTTCTGATTCTCGCACCCTGGGTAAAAGGATGGAGACTTGGGCAAGTGACATGTAGATCCCTCGGCATACTTTTGCACACTTCTGATATCTGAAAAAACACAACACAGTATCATTATTATGCCGTCCACGGCATGTAAAAGTTAATGGCTTTTTGAGCTAATGTAAAATGACTACACTTCAAGCAAAATGAAGAATGAGGATCTATTCTGCCTTCAAAGGGAAAGTGAAGGAGGTGGGGATAAGCTAATGGACTGTGACAGGAATATAATTCAATCCCAAGAACATCATTCAATTTATGCTTGTGAAGAGAGACTTCCACAGCAACAACAACATTTTGCTATTATATAGTGTCTTCGATATCTTGAAAGGTTTCAGAGTGGGCTTAATTTGACTTTAAAGAGGCACTGCGCGGAAACAGACTCTTCGGGCCACAGAGACCATGCCGACCAGCGACACCAACACCGTCCTATACACTAGGGACAATTTACAGTTTTACTGAAGCCAATTAACCTACAAACCTGTACATCTTTGGCATGTGGGAGGATACCGGAGCACCAGGATCAAACTGGTCACGGGGAGAATGTACAAACTCCGTACAGACAGCACCCGTAATCAGGATTGAACCCGGGCCTCTGGCGCTGTAAGACAGCAGCTCTACCGCTGTGCCACTGTGCCGCCCTTGACATCGATTCACAAAAGAAGACCAGAATGTTGCCTGGATTAGGAGTTATTAGCTGTAAGGAGACACTGCCAGTGTGGAAATGTCAAAGACAAGAGGGCTTAGCTTTGTTGGAGGGCAAAGCTTTATAAGATAATCCAGTGCCTGCTATTTGATTTTTCAGCACATTAGAGAGGGTGGCGTTCCCGTTTTGTTTAACGCTATCTTGCAAAATGAAGATGGATTCAAACTAAACTTGCATAGTAAAAGCAAATTGCTTGAAAGTCAGCATGGAGCCTTGAGTGTAGGCAGTGCTTCTCGAACGGGATGCTAGTTACAACAAAGGAATGAAAAATGCTTTGGCGTCTTGCCCTTTACCTCGAGGGAACTGAAACTCAAAAGTTAGAACATAATGGTGGGGGGGGGGGGGGGGGGGATATAATAAGGGGGGGACCTGGCGGGGCGCCGCATAGAAGGAAGGGAGACCCGGCGGCTGGGTTACCTGTGTCCACCTGCGGCAGGCCGGGTTCACCGCTGCAAGCAAAGATAAACTTACTCAACGAACTTTCAGAACTTTGTCGGAGCCAGATTTAACGGCGACACTTGTGTATAGCCTCGGTGAGGTGTGCTGTGTGATTTTACCAAGTTGCACGCAAAACAAAGCATTTCATAGTACCTAGGTACATGTGACAACAAAGTACCATTCATCATTGATTCAATGGTTTAGCTGCTGTGAGACTTCCATCTGTATTCAGATCCGAGTCACATTTCAGCAAGGAAATATTAGCATTGGAACAGATTTAATGTGGACTCGTCAGATTGATTTATAAAAAATCCTCAGAGAGTTTAATTATAAAGGCGCATCAAATAAACCTGGCTGTACTCCTTCATAACTTAGGCTGAAGAGTTATCTAAGGCAGGAATTTAAGGCGAGTAGGGACTTGAGAGGGTAGAAGCAGAATAATTGTTTATTCCAATGCTGGGTGGATCAGCCTGATGTTAAATTTTTTTGCTGGGTCACTTGGAAGTGTTGGAGATTTGAGAGTCGCTCTCCCCTAGGGTTGTGGATGGCAGATCCATTAACATTTTCAAGCCTGAGATGAATAGATTTTGGTGAAGTGATCCATATCCATATCATTTAGCATCAAAGAATTTGGACCAAAGCATTTAATGGATTTAAGAAGGAACTGCAGATGCTGGAAAATCGAAGGTAGAGAAAAGTGCTGGAGAAACTCAGCGGGTGCAGGAGCATCTATGGATTGAAGGAAATAGGCAACGTTTCGGACCGAAACCCTTCTTCAGACTGATTTAATGGAGCTGGGATTGAGATAGCACTGAATGACCTGTTCATAATCTTAACGCTTCTTTTTAGTTTTTTTTTGTTAACTTCTAGCTTTGTTGGGCAGCACATTGTCACAGTTGGTAGAGCTGCTCCCTCACAGGTCCAGAGAACCAGGTTCAATCCTGACCTCGGGTGCTGTCTGTGTGGAGTTTGCATGTTCTCATTGTGACTGGGCGGGTTTTCTCCAGTTAACTCCCACATGCAAGTTTGAAGGTTAATTGGCTCCTGTAAAATTTCCCTTACTGTCTAGGGAGTGAGTGAGAGAGTGGGATAATGCAGAAACATTATTTTTCACTTTGCATTCTGATTGTGTGTTTATTTGACTATTTGTCTTTTTTTTAAATATATATAGTGAACTTTTTTGATTGTTGGTTATTATGGGTTTTACAGAGTACTATTGTTACATATCCGTTGAGCTGCTGCGTAAGAATTTCATCGAAGATAGACGCAAAAAGCTGGAGTAACTCAGCGGGTCAGACAGCATCTCTGGAGAAAAGTAATAGGAGACGTTTTTGGTCGACAGCCTAGACGGATTTTCATTATTCCGTTTTGGGATATATGACAATAAAATACTTTTTACTATTGAAACATGAACGTGTGAACGGGCAAACGATGAATGGCGTGGACTCTGTGAGCTTGTTTGCACGCTCTATCTGTAAACTCAACTAAGTTGTTAAAGGGCCTGTCCCACTTGGGCGACCTAATCCACGAGTTCTGGCGAGTTTGCCCTCGACTCGTACTCACAGCATGGTCGATACGAGGTCCTAGGAGGTCTTCGTAACTTTCCTTCATGCTCGAGAGTGGTCTCCGCGTACACGGGGCCTCGGCGAGGTCACGGCGTTTTTTTAAATATGTTTAAAAAATGCCCTTGAATAAAAAAATGTCACCGTGGAAAAAAATCAATACTTTTTTAGTCGTAGTAGGTCGTAGTAGGTTGGCATATTAATCGAAGGTAGTCAAAGGTAGTCGAAGATAGTCTTCATCATAGTCGAAGGGAGGTCGAAGGAGATCGATGGAGGTTGTCTTAACCTCCACTATTCGGTTTCTAATTTTCACAAAGTTAGTCGTAGCTAGTCATAGTTAGTCGAAGCTAGTCTTCAACATAGTCGAAGAAGGTCGAAGGAGGTCTTCTACATAGTCGAAGGAGGTCTTCTACATAGTCGAAGGAAGTCTTCAACATATCATTTTTTCAAACTCGTCTAAACTCGCCAAATAGGTCGCCCAAGAGGGACAGCCTCTTAACTTGATCACCTTAAAATATATCGGTCTGGACTGTGCATGGAATTGTAATCATGCAACCTACACTTAGCTGTACTGGATGGAGAGGACAATTGTACTGACCGTCCATACCCCCTTCCAGCAGTAAGGCCCACATGGTGACTGGGCCTCAGCCATTTGGGGTGAGGATAGCTGAAGCAGCATTGGATGGAGCTCAGACTTCAGCCAAAGCCATCGCCAATTTTAGACACAAAATGCTGGAGTAACTCAGTAGGTCAGGCAGCATCTCTGGAGAAATGGAGGATGACGTTTCTGGTCAATACCCTTCTTCAGACCATTATTCGGCCAGCGCTGATCCCTGCTTAGGGTTGTACACATGGGAGGAGACAATTGCTCTACAGTGCATCGTGGGCTTAAGTCCGTGTCTCAATACATTTCTTCAAATTTCTCCTGTCAAACTCTGCTCAAAGCTATCTGTATTCCCTCATGCTGTATAGGATGTTGTGCTTTAGCGAGAGGAAGGAAGATCTGATGTATTCCCTGGAACACTCATAAATTCAAAGTCCCGGCCAATTGCTACTTGGTTCCCTGGCCAGGAAGGCATAATGAGGGAACAATATGTTGTATTTTAATTCCTGCCTTATTTTATCTGCAGGAAATGCCTGTCCCACTTATGTGGAAGGTTTTAATCACATGTGGTTCCAGCTAGGATGGTCCCTCAGGTTTTAAGGAAAAGCACTTGCCAGTTACAGAAATCCACTAGCAGAGGCCTGGAGCTGCTCCCCTGGTAAACATCACAGTTGGGGTGTGATGTGGGATGATTAACACGCTACATTTGAGTTTAGTTTATTGTCACGTGCACCAAGGTACAGTGAAAAGCGTTTGTTGCATGCTAGCCAGTCAGCGGAAAGACTATACATGATTACAGCCGAGCCATCTACAGAGTACAGACACATGATAAAGGGAAATAACATTCAGTGCAAGATAATGTCCGTTCAAAGATCGTCAAAGGGTCTTCAATCAGGTGGTTAGGACTATTCTCCAGTTGTTGATAGGATGGTTCAGTTGCCTGATAACAGCTGGGAAGAAACTGTCTGTGAATATACACTCTACTATATATTTTGACTGATTGGAGAAGGGAAAAGAGAGAGAGTCCGGAGTGTGACTCGTCCTTGATTATGCTGGAGGCCTTGCCGATGCAGCATGAGGTGCAGATGGAATCAATGGAAAGGAGGTTGGTTTGTGATGGTCTGGGCTGCGTCCACAATTCTCTGCAATTTCTTGTGGTCTCAGATGGAGCTGTTCCCAAACCACGCTGTGACGCATCCTGATAAAATGCTTTCTCCAGCGCATCTGTAGAAGTTGGTGAGAGTTGTTGCAAACATGTCGAACTCCCTGACTTCTAAGGAAGTAGAGCTGTTGGCGTGCATTCTTGGCTATTGCTTCAATATGGATGGTGTAAAGTGCTTTTGTAGCAACCTATTATTATTGACCGTAGGCATCACAGCGATGCACAACTTGATAAACAAAAAACACTTGAGTTAGAGTCATACAGTGTGAAAATAGTCCCTTCAGCCCAACTTGTCCGCACCGACCAACATGCCCCATCTACACTCATCCCATCTGCCTACATTTGGCCCATATCACTCTAAACCTACCCTATCCACGCACCTATCCAAATGTTTTTTAAACATTAAATTAAGGAACATAGAACATAGAACAAGAAGCGGCCCTTTGGCTCACAGTATCTATGCCAAACATGATGCCGTTGAACGAATGTTCTCCGCCTTCACATGATCCATATTCTACCATTTCCTGCATATCCCTATGCCTATCTAAAAGCGTCTGAAATGCCACTATCATATCGCCTCCACTACCACCCCTGGTAGCATGTCGCATTACCCACCATTCTTTGTATAATAAAAAACTTGTCCTGCTCCTCTGTAAGCTCAATAGGGTGCAGAGAAGATTGATGTTGCCAGGACCCGAGGGCCTGAGCTATAGGGAGAGGTTAAGCAGGCTAGGGCTCTATTCCATGGAGCGCAGGGGGATAAGGGGTGATCCTTTAGAGGTGTACAAACTTATGAGAGGAATAGATCCGGTAAACGCACTGAGTAGTGGAATCATGAACCAGAGGACGTTGGTTTAATGTGAGGAGGGAAAGATTTAATAGGAACCTGAGGAGTAACTTTTTTAACTTTTTTACACAAAGGATGGTGGTTGTATGGAACAAGCTGCAGGAGGAGGTAGTTGAGGCAGGTACTGTTGCAAAGTTTAAGAAATGTTTCGACGGGTACGCTGTATGACTCTATGTAGCCCTCTCACCTGAGACCTATGCTCTGTAGTCCTTGACATTTCCATCCTAGGGGAAAAAGGAATTATGCGGAATACGGTGAATCATAAAGTCTCACAGCCCAGAATGGGCCATCATTGAATCATAAAGTCTCACAGCCCAGAATGGGCCATCATTTGTCCTGTATGTGTTTTTACATGTCAGTGTTTAATATAAAGAAATAAGCTGCAGCTTGTAACGTCAAGTGTTGTAAATTCATGCAAGATGTGAACTGCTTCATTATAAAGCGAAGATCAAAATTGTTCTGATTCTTTGGGATAACAGCTCTGATGAGTCTGAAGAAGAGCCTTTGCCCGAAATGTCACCTAACCCTTCCCTCCACAGATGCTGCCTGACCCGCTGAGTTACTCCAGCCTATGCTGATGGTAACTTCTCCATGTGGCTTGTCCAAACATCTCAGTGACTCTTCGACTGAGCAAGTGTGGAGTGTCGGGCTAGCTTTTTTTTTTTTTTTTTTAATATTTTTTATTTGAGTTATGTTACATAACCTATTATATCATTACAGTCTTACATTTTTAAATTGATAATATTGTCAGTTATTATTACATTGTCTCCAATACCTTTTGCCTTTTTCTTCCTTTTTTTTTAAACTAGATAGAACTAAAGAGATAGATGAAGTAAAGAGAGAAAAGAAAGAGAAGAAAAACAAAAAAAAAAAAACAAAAAAAAAAAAAAAAAAAAAGGAAAAAGATAGTTAAAGAAGAGTGGAAAAATTTATTAAAATAAAAAACTTCGTTCGAGAGGGCTAGCTTTTGTACTCAAGCTTCTGGAGTGGAGTTTGAAGTCACCATCTCCTGAAAGAGATGTTGATGATCCCCAATGAGCCACAACAGATAATCACAGCAATCTAAAGAAATGAAACTTGGTTGAAGCACGGACATGGGCAGAGAGAGAGAGAGAGAGCAGTTGGGCTGAATAGTTGCTTCTGCTATATATTCTATGTAACATGAAAGGATAATTGATTGCTGCTGCTCTGTCAAAATCAGAGTGAAATGACCCATTCTTCCCACACAATCCATTGGTGATGGGATTCCATTATAGAGTTGATTCACAAGATCCCATATTGATCCACAGGTTCTGCAAACCAACACATGTGGCTTCCACGCAGCAGTTGGCTCTGAATTGAACCCATGGCTCATCAGTCTGTCACAGTTCCATGCTTGGAGAGCCGGCCACCTTGACAAGGTGTCTTATGTGAAGCAAGACTTGCAGCAGGTAGAAATAAAATGTACACGCATTGAATCTCTGACTTGCTGCCTGTATAGTGGCGGATGGACCTAAATAATTTAAAAGCAGTTTCTTTGGGATCCTTTACCTATTTAACTTATTGAATTGTTGATAAATGTTGAAGATATTTAAAGACTCAAAATTGCTGATGGTGTGTAGAAAGGAACTGCAGATGCTGGTTTATACCAAAGATAGACACAGAGTGCTGGCGTAATTCAGTGCATCAGGCAGCATCTAAAAGGACCTTTTAACTCCAGAGATGCTGCCTGACCCACTGAGTTAATCGAGCACTTTATGTCTATTTTAGAGATAAAACATTTTTGACTTACTAGGAGTGGAAGGGCTCCATCCTTAAATTTTCTTGGTCTTAAATGAGAACGTAGGAAAAATTGCATCCATTTGAAATTGCATTTTAATGCTAAATTTTCCTTTGGCTATTAAATTCCAGAGAGGTAAAATAATGCAAGAATCTTTGTGATAGGTACAAATCAGTATCTTAACATTATGTCACAAAGTGCTGGAGTAACTTAGCGGGACAGGCAGTATCACTGGAGAACATGCATAGGTGATTTTTCAGAACTGAATTGTAACCTATTCATGTTCTCTAATGATGTTGCCTGACCTGCTGAGTTTCTTCAGCACATTCTGTCTTTTTTGGTAAACTAGCCTCCGCAGTTCCTTATATCCCCTCTTAACATTTTCTTCTAGTCTAGAGAATGTCTGTGGTCAGTTTTAATTCTATGACTGGGCTATCTTCCAGTTTATTTAAACTATAGAGAGGTGTATCAAGAGATTGTTCTCACGAAAAGACCAGCCATTGATAAATAACTTGGTTTGATTGTACCAAGCAAGGAACTACTATTAACATTGTGCAAGTTGCTTGTTCAATAAAGACTCAAAATTGCTGATGGTGTGTAGAAAGGAACTGCAGATGCTGGTTTATACCAAAGATAGACACAGAGTGCTGGCGTAATTCAGTGCATCAGGCAGCATCTAAAAGGACCTTTTAACTCCAGAGATGCTGCCTGACCCACTGAGTTAATCGAGCACTTTATGTCTATTTTAGAGATAAAACATTTTTGACTTACTAGGAGTGGAAGGGCTCCATCCTTAAATTTTCTTGGTCTTAAATGAGAACGTAGGAAAAATTGCATCCATTTGAAATTGCATTTTAATGCTAAATTTTCCTTTGGCTATTAAATTCCAGAGAGGTAAAATAATGCAAGAATCTTTGTGATAGGTACAAATCAGTATCTTAACATTATGTCACAAAGTGCTGGAGTAACTTAGCGGGACAGGCAGTATCACTGGAGAACATGCATAGGTGATTTTTCAGAACTGAATTGTAACCTATTCATGTTCTCTAATGATGTTGCCTGACCTGCTGAGTTTCTTCAGCACATTCTGTCTTTTTTGGTAAACTAGCCTCCGCAGTTCCTTATATCCCCTCTTAACATTTTCTTCTAGTCTAGAGAATGTCTGTGGTCAGTTTTAATTCTATGACTGGGCTATCTTCCAGTTTATTTAAACTATAGAGAGGTGTATCAAGAGATTGTTCTCACGAAAAGACCAGCCATTGATAAATAACTTGGTTTGATTGTACCAAGCAAGGAAACTATTAACATTGTGCAAGTTGCTTGTTCAAAGTTTAATGTGAAAACTTTCCTTTGCGAACCATTCTAGTCCAAACCATGCATAGAGACCAAGTAAAACATTTTGATTGAAAAACTGAAAAACAAAGTTGACTCGTTTCAGAAGTAGATCACTGAAATGACAGATTAACCTGATAGAACCATAGAACAGCACAGGAACAGGCCCACAGTGTTTGTGCCGAAGATGATGTCCAGTTAAACGGATCTCACCTGCCTGTACAGGATCCATATCCCTTTAATCCCTCCACTTCCATAGTTCCTCTTAAACCATGTGCTTACTGTGTTCAATGTGGCAAGGCATCGTAAAGGGTTTCCCAGAACGGCCTTAGACTGTTGTTGCACTGAAGTTAAATATCTTCTTATCATTCAAACTGCCTGAAACCCTTTCACCAACCTTCCCTGTAGTTTTCTTCCTTCTCACCCATCCATTCTTTCTCTGTCTCTGTATTTGCTTAAAACCTGTTGTATCTCTAACAACAAGTTCTGATTAAAGGTCGAAACAAAGAATTGCAAGTGCTGGTTTATACCAAAGACAGACACAAAGTGCTGGAGTAACTCGCTGGGTCAGTAAGCATCTCTGGAAAAAAAAAGATGGGTGACGTTTCTGGTCGGGTCTGAAGAAGGGCCCTGAACTAAAACATCACCATACTTTTTCTCCAGAGATGCTGCATGACTGGCGTAGTTACTCCGGCATTTTGTGTCTATCTCTAACTAAAGGTCAATGCGGTGGGAGATTGCAACCTTCACGTGGTCCTCCTTGTTTCGACGAAGGCAATCAACCCGGCGTGCACAATCAAACTAGATCAAATAGAACAAGTTGTCCGACAACTTTAGGCTTTGCACGCCATATAACTGCTTGAGTTTGTAAGCCAGTGTGGGAAGGAACTGCAGATGCTGATTTATTTGAGAAGTCATTAAAAGAGCATCATTGTAGTAATATTATCATTAATAATAGAAGTGAACAAAAAGGAAATTATTAATTGTTAATGCACTGGACATGCATCCCCTCAGAATTGGAACAAAAATCCTACTTATTTTTAAAAACGCTAATCACAACATTGATGTTGTTGTCGGCTTGAACCCTGGCCACATATGGGCCCTTAGTCGGAACTAACTGTTAATGTAGTGGCAGTGAGTGTTAGTTCTTCCTGTCATACAGACTTGACTGTTTCCCTCATCACTGACTGCCTGCTCACATGCGTTCAAAACATCCTCCTCCGCATGTAAACCATATGGTATTTGAATTAAAGGGAATGGCTTGGCTTTGCCAATGACCCGTGGGAAGGATTTACAGTTAAGAACAAACAGAATAATCAAACCACAGCGTTGTGCAACCATACACATCTTTGACATGTCTTGAGGTATAAATAGTAGCCGGATATAACAGCCATTGAAAAATCATGAGATTAATTTCAAGGCCAGGTTCAAAGTAGCCATGAGGAAAGAATTTGATAAATTACGGCAAGTTACATTTTCACATCGGATACGCTCTTTAAAATCAAACCTCATTCGCTGCTTCCTATATTATTCCTGACCAAGAGTTCAAGAGGGTGGAATTCCAGCCCAATCCTGCCTTTTCTCCTAGAATCGCCAAGGTCAAAAGCAGCGTTCGTTCACAAATCCAACTGCTTATTATTTGTGAACTAACTCAACCTCAACAGTTTTCTATATGGTTGGACTCCTGGCTCATCATTTTGATTAAGCTAGCAAATGAGAACAAGGCTGGATAAAGAAAAAAAATGCTTTAAAATCAGTCTATAGCTGATGGAAATAGGTTTAGTAAATCGTTACCAAAGAATTGCAGGTTTATAATTTGTTATAAAATGATTTTATTCGTACAGTGGTTTTCCCTGGGCTGTGGATTCCCAATAGACACCTTGTTTGAGTTGTTCTGGGGAGAGGCACAAGGAGCAATTTGCGGAATGATCACTGTAAATCTACTGCACTCTTTCTCCTTGTAGTCGGGATGCACAATTGATTGTGGTTGTAACTTTTTATAACATTTCAATGGGTCAGGCAGTGAAAGTAATTCAAACAACTCTTTCTGTGCGCAGTTTTCTCGACTGGAAAAACAAGCTGCAGTCTGAACTTCCGGAAGAGGCCTGGATTATTGCTGGACGATTCCCTTTCCAAAGCTGGAAGCCATTCACCGTTGTTGGTGAGGGGGTGGACAGAGCCTGGCTTTACAGGGACAAAAGACTACGTCATGAAAATGAATCTCAAATCACACAGGAAGGAACTGCAGTGTAAAAGCAGCAATCAACCGCCAACTGCTGATGCATGAATTAAAGCGAAGGTTATTTGTTTTATCTTTTTGCTCAGCTGCAAGCTGCATCAAAAATGTTTAAAATAACCACAATAGTGTGTCTTATAAAGATTTTTTTTTTTATTAGATAGTGGTACCTATTTGATACGCTTCATTCACGGTTTCATTTGTAACTTCGTCAGATGAACGATGGTGACTCTCGGGAAATGGCAGGAATAACTAGAAACTGTCCTACAAGATTTCCACTAATCTTTCCACAGAGTTACAGAGGAAATTTAGAAGAATATTGCCCGCAGTGGAATCCATTCCCTCACCGAGATGTTCTACAATGCCAGAAAGGAAATTTTAATGTTAAGTATTTAAACCCCCTGTATCTTACAAATCAACTGTTGATGTTCTGACCCTTTTCTGTCGTTTATAATTCTTCTGAACCAAAGAATTCAATACCACACCCTTTAGTATTATTTTTTATTTAAGTAACCTTTATGGAGTTTAAGGATAATAGTTACAGTAATGGCCAAGTTGATGGGTAAGGATAAACCAAAATGTTTGTGAAGCATCATAGAGTCATACACTGTGGAAACAGGCCCCTCAGCCCAACTTGCCCACACTGAACAACATGTCCCATCTGCACTAGTCCCACCTGCCTGCGTTTGGCCCATATCCCTCTAACCTTATACTATCGATGTACCTGACTAAATGTTTCTTAAATGTTACAATAGTACCTGCCTCAACTACCTCCTCTGGCAGCTCGTTCCACAAACCCACCTTGGTGTATAAAAAAGTTACCCCTCGGTTTCCGATTAAATCTTTCCCCACTCTTCTTAACCCTCTGTCCTCTGGTTCCCGATTCCCCTGCTCTGGGCAAGAGACTCTGTGCATTTACCCGATCTATTCCTCCCATGATTTTGTGCACTCCTATAAGATCATATTATCCTCCTGTGCTCCAAGGAATAGAGTACTAACCTGCTCAACCTCTCCCTGTAGCTCAGGAACCTTGAGTCCTGGCAACATCCTCATAAATCTTTTCTGCATGTGGTTTAAGTAGTATAAATATGTGACAAACTTCCCAGAGTAAGGAGCTGGTCAAGTTAGAGTGGCTTATGCAAGGGTGTTCCTTCAAATAAACCTTACTCAAATAAACCTTACTAATATAACCCTTACTCACTGCCACAGCAACCTTCATGATACAACTGTACAAAATATTGGTTAGGTTGCATTTGGAATACTGCATACATTTTACAGCCACCACACTACAGGTAAGATGTAATAGCCATAGAGAGAGTGAAGAAGAGAATCACCAGGGCTTTGGAATGTAGGGCTTTAGTTATAAGGTGAGACTAGATAGGCTGGGTTTATTCTCACTGCAACATAGGCTAAAGGATGACCTTATAGAGGCTGATAAAATTATGAGGGCCATAGACCTTCCTTGCCCAGGGCATGGGGAATCTAGGACCAAACGGTACAGGTTTAAGGTGAGAGGGGAGAAATTTATGGGAGATTTGATGGGCAAGTTTTTCACACAGTATGGTGATTATCTGGAATGAGCTGCCAGGGGAGATGGTAAAGCAGATCCAGTTGCAACATTTAGAAGGATTTGGGGCAGGTACTTAGGTAGGCATAGCACAGCAGGAGGCATACGGGCTTAATGCAGGCAAATGGGATTAGTGTAAGGAAGCATCAGGTCGACAAGGATAAGGTTTGCTAAAGGGCCTTTCTATGCTATATTTAGTTTAGAGATACAGCTCTTCGGCCCATCAAGTCCAAGCCAACCCTTTCCCACTAGTTCAAAGTTGTCTTACATTCTCACCCACTAACTACACACTAGGAGCAATTTACAGAAGCCTAATAACGTACAAACATGCACGGCCTTGGGACGTGTGAGGAAACTGGAGCACACGGAGGAAACCCGCACAGTCAAGGAGAACGTGCAAACTCTGCACAGACAGCATCCGAGGTAAAGACTGAACCCAAGTCTGGTGCTGTGAGGCAGCAGCTCTACCATCTGCACCAGTGCTGCCTATGATCAACCAGAATTTAAATTCAAGATATTTAGTGACATTACCATCATGATAGTAGCTTCTTAATTCCAAGGCAGACGTGTCACTGGATCGATTGTCTGAGGTTCTGGATCGTAGTCTTGTTCAAACATAATTGACCATGCCTCAGAAGACCGAGTTGCCTCCAGCACCTTCAAGGTCGGCTGCAGGAGGCACCCCAGGGACACGGAGGTGGTCGGGGGAGGAGAGGTACATCGGGCCGCGGGCATGCAGATGCCTGGGGCTTACCTGGGCTTACCTGGGTCGGGGCGCTCCAACAGGTGGATATTTTTTTTGTAAATGGCGTCAAAATATGGCGACTGCATTTATGGTTGTGCAAAATAACTTCACGGTTCTGTGCATACATAACAATAAAGAAACTGAACCATAGTTGGCCTGCCACAGTATCTTCTCATTTGTGAAGGGTGTAATCTGTGTTCCACTGGGTGATCATTAATAAGCAGTTTTGCAGTTTGAATTTATCCATTTGACATTCGTACATCTTGTTTCTTTTCAACTTTACCTTCTGAACTGAGTGACATCGTCTTTCGTGGTTCCTTTATTTCTCACGGGCTTTTAAAATTGAGCATTTTTCATTGCTGTCTTTGCTCACTTCTCCAGGACTTAATCCTTGCTTATTATCACAGAGAAATATCTGAATTCCCACCACCTGCTTGTTCAGTAAAATGCCTTGTGCAAAATGTCACTGGGGACGTGTAGAATTTTATTTCAGTGCTCTTAAAATTATTCCAGATTTGTTTTTGTTTTTTTCTGTGAGGTTTCTGCATTAGTTAGATGGTAATCTATTCTCAGTGTCTTTACTACATCAGTCCTCCACCTCTTCTTGCATGTAAAGACTTTGAATTTCTCGATGTATTTTACGGCAAATCCTAATATCAATTTAATTTGATATTGGTTTTTAAGAAGCTTTTACATGGATATGCAGAGAATGGAGGGGTATGGATCACATGCAGGCAGAGGAGATTAGTTTAACCTGGCATCATGTTCGGCATGGGCATAGTGTATCGAAGAGCCTGTGTGTGTGCTGTATTCATCTGTATATTTTGTAATTCATGCACTGAGATACTTCCAGTTATTTAACATGTATGATCCACTTTAGTGGAATGTTTTCATTCTTTATTGACAGAAGGAGCAATTTGAATAGATTTACTGCAATTTCCCCCCAAAAATGCTACATTATACATACGTTAAAGCATCCTGGTGTGAAAGCCCACCGCAACGGTAGAGTTGCTGCCTTACAGCGCCAGGGACCCAGGTTCAATCCTGACTACGGATGCTGTCATACTTTCTCCCTGTAACCACGTGGGTTTTCTCCGGGTTCTCTGGTTTCCTCCCACACACCAAAGAACTAGGTTAAGAAGGAACTGCAGATGCTGGAAAATCGAAGGTAGACAAAAATGCTGGAGAAACTCAGCGGGTGAGGCAGCATCTGTGGAGCGAAGGAAATAGGCAACTTTTCGGGCCTAAACCCGAAACGTCGCCCATTTCCTTCGCTCCATGGATGCTGCCTCACATGCTAAGTTTCTCCAGCATTTGTGTCTACCTAGGTTTGTAGTTTAATTGGCTTCGGTAAAAAATCTGGATTTTATTTTGTAAATGTACCTATGTGTGTAGGATAGTGTAAGTGTATGGGGATCACTGGTCGTTGTGGACTCAGTGGACTGGATGGTCTGTTTCTGTGCTATATCTCTAAACTAAACTAAAGTTGGTCGCAGAATGCTTGCACTGTGTTGCAGGCATGTAATGAGCAGGAGTAGATCATTCAACCTCCTGAGCCTACTACATCAGTTAAAGATAGAGGCAGATCTAATTGTTACTCCAACCCTTTAATGTTATTTAAAGGATATTTATGCAAATCCAATTATTTGTTCAGATTGTCAATTACTCTCCCATTGATGAAGATTTTATAGTCTTCTTACTTCCCTTGTGCATCTTTTTACTGGAAAAGTCAAAGAATCTTATTTTTTGTCTCTTGCTGGAATCTAGTTAGTTTATTTTATTTTATTGTCACGTGTACCGAGGTACAGTGAAAAGCTTTGGTTGCATGCTAGCCAGTCAGCCGACCAGAAAGACAACATATGATTACAATCAAGTCATTCAAAGTGTTCAGATACTGTACATGATAAAGGAAATAACATGACTAACGCTCAGTGCAAGATAAAGCCAGTAAAGTCTGATCAAAAATAGTCTGAGGGTCTCCAATGAGGAAGTTCTCTAGTTGTGATGGGATGGTTCAGTTGCCTGATAACAGCTGCAAAGAAACTGTCCCTGAATCTGGAGCCGTGTTTTTTCATACTTCTGTAGCTCAATTCAGTTATTACCACATTTAGTTTTATTGTCCATTAATATTTGGGTTATAAATTCATTAAGACTACTTATTTTGTGCCTATATTTTTTAAGCTGTTCTTGTTCTGCTGCTGTTATGTCAAATTCTCCCTTTCTCTTTTATTAGCTTTTTGATGAGTTTTGATGTTATTACTTACTCTTAAAATCTAATCTGAGGATTCAGAATTATCACCCTTGTGTTGTGTTGTGTTGTTTAAAGAACTATTACAAAATTTATCGTTTTATTTTTCTTCCTCAGTGCTGTATTCTCAATTTTCTCGATCATTCAAAATGTTTTGAAGTTTTCATTTCTACTCAAATTTTGACAGTAATAATGGCACAGCATTTGTACATTGATTTACGTCACAGTAGGATAGAACTTTATTTATCCCAGGAGGGAGATTGGTCTGCCTACAATCATAAAACACAAAATACATGAAACATGAAATTAAAATAACAAGTGGAAAGGGTTGGGGATGTGCAAAGATTGTGGGGGGGAGGGAAGTCAGTCTACCCCACGACAGAAGGGGAAGGAGTTGTAACCACAGGGAAGAAGGATCTCCTGTGGCGTTCTGTACTGCATCTTGGTGGAACCAGTCTGTTGCTGAAGGTACTCCTCAGGTTCACCAGTGTGTCATGGAGGGGGTGAGCTGTAATGTCCAAGACGCTCTGCAGTTTGAGGAGCATCCTCCCCTCCAAGACCACCTCACATGAATCCAACTCCACTCCCAGGATGGAGCCAGCCTTCCCGATGAGCTTGTTGAATCTGTTGGTTGTCCACAGCTTTCGCCCTGCTACCCCAGCACACAACAGTGTAGAAGATGGCACTGGCCAAATTGTAGAGGGAGATGTAATTCCATGAAGTTGATTCTGGACTTCTACTTTGTTATTCTTTTCAATGAGAACTGAGTGTCCCTGGTATAACTTACATTTATTGCCCATGTCTAAATGCCTCGGGGAATTGGTGGTGAGCCACCGTCCTAAACTGCTCCATTCCTGCTGATGGAGATTTCCCCCAAATTGCTGTTGGGAAGGACTTTCAAGAAGATGTATTTCCAACTCAGGATTGGAGTGAACCTGCACTCTGTGGTGTTGTCTTGCTCTTGCACTTGAGTTTGCATGTTTTGGGAGTAACTATTGAAGTACCTGAGGTGAGTAATGGCAATAATTTTTTTTTTTAATGGCTACATGATGGGAGGTGGAGTTATATAAGACATTGGTGAGGCCACCAATAAGTTTAGAGTATTGTGTTCATATTTGGTCACCATGTTATCGGAAAGAGGACAACCTGGAAAGGATGCAGAGAAGATTTACAAGGAAGTTGCCAGTATTGGAGGTCCTGAACTATATGGAGAGGTTGAGCAGGAGGATGAGGTGATCTTATAGAGGTATACAAAATCATGAAAAGAATAGATCGGGTAAACGCAGATAGTCTTTTGCCCAGAGTATGGAGAACCAAGAACCAGAGGACATAGGTTAAGGTGAAGGGAAAAAGATTTAATAGGGACCTGAGGAGTAACTTTCTTTGCACAAAGGGTGGCGAGTGTAAGGAACGAGCTGCCGGAGGAGGTACTGGAGGCAGGTACTATCATAACATTTAATACACCATTTGGACAGGTACATGGATAGTATAGGTTTAGAGGGATATGATCCAAACACAGGTAGGTTGGACTATTGTCAATGGGACATGTTAGTCGGCTGAAGGACCTGTTTCCACACTTTGTAACTATGGGTACGGCAGTGCTGTAGAGAATGGCAATTGCCAATCAAGCTTCTGTGCACATGAAAGTGTCATGATCTTGGACAGTTATTGAAGTTGCAACTGCCCAGATACGTAGAGTGTACCCACTCACTCCTGATATGTCTTAGAAACTAGATGCAGGAGTAGGCCATTCGGCCCTTCGAGCCTGCACCGCCATTCAATATGATCATGGCTGATCACCCAACTCAGTATCCCGTACCTGCCTTCTCTCCATACCCCCTGATCCCCTTAGCCACAAGGGCCACATCTAACTCCCTCTTAAATATAGCCAATGAACTGGCCTCAATTACCTTCTGTGGCAGAGAGTTCCAGTGATTCACCACTCTCTATGTGAAAAATGTTTTTCTCATCTCGGTCCTAAAGGATTTCCCCTTTATCCTTAAACTGTGACCCCTTGTCCTAGACTTCCCCAACATCGGGAACAATCTTCCTGCATCTAGCCTGTCCAACCCCTTGATGAGCATCAGACAGTGATCCGTGCACCACAGGGTAACCAGCCTGCCCCTGTAGCCACAATATTTATTCGGCTGCTACAGTTAGATTTCTGGCCCCAGTGATGACCCCAGGATGTTGATGGGCGGGGGGGGTGGGGGCAGAACTTAGTGATGTCATCGAAGACACAAGGAACTACAGATGCTGGTTTACAAAAAAAGACACAATGTACTGAAGAGGGGGTCTGGCAGCATCTCTGGAGGACATACTGTAACTCAGCGGGTCAGGCAGCATCTTGGGAGAAAGGTGATGTTTGAAGAAGGGTTCCGACCCGAAACATCACCTATTCCTTTTCTCCAAAGATGCTGACTGACCTGCTGAGGTACTCCAGCATTTTGTGTCTATCTTCAGGAAAAAAAACAGCAACTGCAGTTCTTTCCTATTATTTTGTGATGTTGCTGTTATTTTCCAAATGATCTGCATTTAAATTTCACAGCTTCCTATTGCGGCCACTGCATTCTTGGCTGAGTAACTTCTGATGCATCACCCTCCCCTGGGGATAGTTGATTCTGTTCCCCTCTAAATGTGCAGTTTGATAAGTTCATGTCTATTCTGCTGCCCAGGAGCTCTTTCTATGGAATATTTCCAATTACAGATTCTATAATTACTTTTGCCTTGGCAGACCTCACATATTATATTTAATGTATTCCTTAGTGACAAACCCTGGCCGTTCCCCCTCTTCTACCCTCTTCCCCCCCCTCTCTCCCATCAGACAAAGGGTATAGAAGTGTGAAAATGCACACCTCCAAATTCGGGGACAGTTTCTTCCCAGCTGTTATCAGGCAACTGAATCATCCCACCACAACCAGAGAGCAGTGCTGAACTACAATCTACCTCTTTGATGACTCTCGGACTACCCTTGATTGGACATTGCTGGCTTTACCTTGCACTAAATGCTATTCCATTATCATGTATCTATATACTGTAAATGGATCGATTGTAATCCTGTATTGTCTTTCTGTTGACTAGTTAGCATGCACCTAAAAGCTTTTCACTGAACCTCAGAACTTGTGACAATAGATTAAACTGACGAACAGATTGTGATCAACTTTTATATTGCACATCCTGCATATTAGATTTACTGAGCTGTTCTGATGTTTTAACTACAGTACTTTCTAAACATTGTATCTCTAAACTAAGCAATGTTCAGCAATTTGTTGCACTGCTCAAGATTCCAACATCTGCAGTTCGTTGCGTCTCCAATGTTATTGTGCTAAAGTTCCCCGTGCAAGTTATAAAATGCTGGAATAACTCAGCGGGTCAGGAAGCATCTGTGGAGGTCATGGATAGGTGACGTTTCTGGTCGGGACCTTTCTTCAGACTAATTGTGGTGGGGTGGGGTGGGGGGGGAGAAAGCTAGAAAAGAGACAAACTTGGCAAGTGATAGGTGCATACAAGTTGGGGGATTAAGTGGCACTTATCCCACCCAGTTGCCAAAGGCCAGAAGTGTCAAGCAGATTTTAAAAAGGGGTGTCAGACAGGTAGAGACGAATGGTGACATGTAAAGCCAGAGGGTGGGATCTGGGTGTGAGGGGATAGTGGAGGGAGGAATGGCTGCTCACGGGTGGGGCGGAGAACACAGGAAAGAGAGAAGGGGAAGAAACGATGTTACTTGAAATTGGAGGATTCAATTGGAGGACCCAGCGACAGAGACCCGGGTTCGATCCTGCCTACGGGCGCTGTATGTACGGAGTTTGCATGTTCTCCCTGTGGCCGCACCGGTTTCCTCCCACATTCCAAACACATCCAGCCTTGTAGGTTAATTGGCTTCGGTAGAAATAGTACATTGTCCCTAGTGTGTGGGATTGGGATAGTTTAGGGTGTGAGCACTGGTTGGCACAGACTCGGTGGGCCGAAGGGCTAGTTTCCACACTGTATTCGAACTAAACTAAACCATGTTCAGCATTCTGTTGCACTGCTCAAGATTCCAGCATCTGCAGTTCCTCGTGTCTCCAATGTTCCTGTGATAAAGTTCCCTGCGCAGGTTATGCATAAAAATACGTATCATAGCTGGTCTCTTTTTTTTTTTTACTGATGTGAGGAACATGGACAGTAGTTATCAATGCTGATCGATTGTGTCACCACAAGGCAGCAGAATATCTAAATTAAACAATTAAGTTGAAGATGCCAGATTCTTTGCCCTATTAATTAATAAGTGTCCATAAGTCTAAGTGCTATTCAATAAGTGCCTACATCAAGTCTAAGTCCTATTCCATCTCAAGAGATTTAACCAGCCAGAATAAAATACGTTTCAAAACATCTACATCTACGGTAAAGCATTAACGTAATTTAGAATTTTTAGAATTAAAAACTAGTTTAATTTAGAGATACAGCGTGTAAACAGGTCCTACACACTAGGGACAATTTTACCAGAGCCAATTAACCTACAAACCTGTACGTCTTTAGAGTGTGGGGGGAAACCGGAGCACCCAGAGAAAACCCACGCAGTCACAGGGAGAATGTACAATCTCCGTACAGACAGCACCCATGGTCAGGATTGAACACGGGTCTCTGACGCTGCAAGGCAGCAACTCTACCGATGCGCCACTGTACCGCCCATTATTTGATGCTAAACATTTCTGACTTCTTAAAACAAGGAAATAAGAAATAACTTAAAGATAGATTTTGGCCTACATCACTGCCTCTGTCTGCTGGCTGAAGCAGAGAGGGATGGTGTGCGGTGGGAAGGATGAGAAACCTTTCATGAAGTGGGCTGGATAGAAAATCATTAAATGTCTGAGTCGGCGATATTACTGCAAATCTCCAATGGTATGAATTGTTTTGAGTGGGAAGAGGTGGGAATGATAAATTAAACCATTTACTACAAAATTCAATAAATAAATCACATCCCACATCAAAGTTATTTGCCAGTTTTAAGACTGTACAAATTTCACTAGCAGAGTTATTACTGGTCAAAAAACTGCAAGATAGTAAATGCTAGAAATACTGATGCTTGCAGGAAGCAATGCGCGCATAGCGATTATCAAAAAAACAGATGATCCTGGAAATGCCCAAAAGGTTAGGCAGCATCCATGGAAGGGAAAGCTGAGTTAACACTTCAATTTGAAGAGCCTTCATCAGCACCAGAAAAGAGACAACGGCTAGTTTTAAGTTGCAGAGAAAGGCAGCACAGTGGTGCAGCTGGTAGACCCTCTGCCTCACAGTGCCAGAGAGCCCGGTTCGATCCTGACCTCGGGTGCTATCTTTGTGGAGTTTGCACGTTCTCCCTGCGATTGTGAGTTTCCTCCGGGTGCTCCAGTTTCCTCCCACGCTTAAAGGACGTGCAGTATTGTATGTTAATTGTCCTCTGTAAATTGCCCCAAATGTGTAAGGAGTGGATGTGAATGTGGGATAACTTTGAACTTGTGGAAGCATGTGATCGATGGTCAGCATGGACTCGGTGGGTTGAAGGGCCTGTTTCTGTGCTGTACCTCTAAACTAAAACTAAACTAAGATGGTTGAGGAGGTATTAGAAATGCAGCGCTGAAACAGGCCCATTGGCCCACTGAGTCTGCACACTCCCGCACACTAACACAATCCTACACACACTAAGGACAATTTACAATTTTATCGAAGCCAATTAAACCTACGACCCTGTACATCTTTGGAGTGTGGGCGGAAACTGAAGCACCCAGAGAAAACCCACGCAGGTCCAGGGAAGAACGTACAAACTCCGTGCAGACAGCACCAGTGATCAGGATCAAACCCAGGTCTCTGGCATTGGAAGGCATCAACTCTACCACTGCGCCACCGTGCTGCCCTGCAATGCGTTACATTGGAAGAAGTGGAAGGGATAGACAGAACAAGTGATGTCTCCTGGTGTGGCATTGGAAAGTGCAGGGAGAATGGGAGTGATTTGTAAAGTTGGGAGATTGCATGGGAAGTCACCAAGGGATCAATTCCTTCAGAATGCTGACATGAGATGCATCTGGTGGTAGAATCTTGCTGGAGCTGATGGAATGGCAACATTGGAGAATGACAAATGACCCATTGAATGCCGAGGCTGGAAGGATGGAAAGTGATGACCAAGTGAACTTAATCCTGGCTTTAGCCAGGAGGAGGGCAGAGGGGCAGAAAATAGATGAGACTCCATTAACAGTTAGAGGGGACGCCACTGTTACGGAAGCAGGAAGACATCTCAAAGGCACGTTATGGAGAGTCTCATCTCTGGAGCAGATGCAACTGAGACAGAGGATCTGAGGGAACGGTATGGAGTACTTAAAGAAAGGCATTGGGGGGGAAATATGGGCAAGATAGCTGTAGGAGTCTGTAGATGTAGAGACACAGAGATGTGCAAGATGAAACAATGGGTATGCCCTAGGGTTCACAGATGGTCATAGAGTTATATGGCATGGAAACAGGCCCTTTGGCCCAACTTGTCCATGCTGACCAAGATCCCCCATATAAGCTGGTGCTATTTTCCCCCATTTAGGCCATATCCCTCAAAACCTTCACTATCCATCAGTGGTTGAGATAGCTGGGAATATAAACTGCATCTTACCCCTATCATTGGCAGAGAGCACTCTAATTTCAAGTGAAAGGTAAGGTTAGCTTTGAGTCCTATGGACACTCAAGACACAGTAAAAGGGTACTATGGAGATTGCAGTCCTACATGAAACCCGCTGGTAGCAAGAGATGGGAAATGACACATCCTTTGAAATGGAGAAGGCCACAAAATAATATTATCATTTCACTCGCCTTCAGTTATATCTTGAAACATTACGGCAAATTGAATTATACAAAACTAATTTTCCCAATTGGTATTATTTTCAATGATTAATACTTAAGCCACAAGCTACAATATATTTTCTGATTATCAGAAGCCTTAAAAGGAGTGTGATAGAAATCGACGGAACTCCAAGCATTTCATCTTCACGTAGGAAACCAAGTCTAAAAATTAGTAGTTTTAATGTTTTTTTTTACATTCAGGAGAAAGCCTCAGCATAACAACTACTATAATTGCCTTTGGTATGTATTAATAATGATATTGCACGCATTATGATATACCCTGCAGTCAGTTATGGAATTGGAAAGTTTAATATAATTATAGCTTAAATGGACAAGTGAGCATTATCACATAATGTTGATTTCCAGCATGACAAATGGAGTACAATAGTTATGAAATTGACTCAATTCGTTGGGATGTATGGCGGAGAAGAACGGCTGTAGAGGATTGATTTCAAGGCTGATCTCATCCTGGGCTCGAACATAAATTGCTTGTAGCCACTCAATATGATTGCAGCATTGTAATACCTTCAGGCTGTCCATTATTCTGAATATAAACTCGTTTTTTAAAAGTTGAGAAGAGGGAGGAAGTAAATGCAGAGTGCTTCAATAAAAGCTAAATCTGGTCATACGTTTCAGAAGGAAATTGTTTAATGCAGGTATAGTTTTCAAACAAATGCTTTTTATGTATTCCAAAAAAATGTTTTTAAATAACTGATATTTAACTGATAGACACTAAATGCTGGAGTAACTCAGCGGGTCAGGCAGCATCTCTGGAGAGAGGGAATAGGTGATGTTTCGGGTCAAGACCCTTCTTCAGACTGTCTGTAGAAGGGTCTCAACCCCATAACATCACCTTTTCCTCCTCTCCAGAGATGCTGCCTGACCCGCTGAATTACTCCAGCATTTAGTGTCTATCATCAGTAGTGTAAACCAGCATCTGCAGTTCATTCACACACAACCCGTCGGTATTGGGCTAATTAAAGCTTGACTACACCGGAAACATGTTGGAAGCATTAGGAATGTGCAGAAAGGAACTGCAGGTGCTAGTTTATACCGAAGATAGACACAAAATGTCGGAGTAAGTCAGCGGGTCAGGCAGCATCTCTGGAGAAAAAGGATGGGTGACGTTTCGGGTTGGGACCCATGTCCCTGGGAAACTCTCTTCCCTGGAAAGATGTTGTGGTTTGGAATTAATTGAACGTTTCAGAAATGAGATTGATAGCATTTTGTTGGGCAAGATGAGTAAGGTTTAAGGAATCAATTCTGGATCTAACTGAATATTGGAATAGGCCTGTGTTCCTGAACAGTCCACTCTATCCCTGCAATTCCCAGCATATTTGTTTGTTACTCGATGGGAACCTATTAAAACCGGAGGTAGAAACAAAGAACTGCAGATGCTGGTTTATTTTTTTTAAAGTGCTGGAGTAACGCAGCAGGTCACTCAGCATCCTTGGAGAACATGGATAGGTGAAGTTTCAGGTCAGGACATTCTTCAGCTTGAATGTCGGCCGGGAAAGAAAATTTGTAGAGAGGAGGGGCGGGACACAGCCTGGCAGGTAATAGGATGATAGAGGAGAGAGGAGTTTTGATAGGCAGACGTTGGACAAAGGCCGGAGATGAAAAAATAGGTGTGAGACAAAAGGATTGAAGAGTTATGAATGGTGAAGCCAGAATAATGAATGGAGGAGGAGGAGGGGGGGGGGGGGGGGGGGGGGGGGGGGGGGGGGGGGGGGGGGGGGGGGGGTATGTGCAGGTCCAGGTGAGGCACTGGGCCCGCGGAGGGGAAGGGGGTGTGGATGGTGGGGGGGAACAAAAGAGTAGTGTACGGGAGAACGGAGAAATGGAGGGGGGCAGGGTTGTGAGAAGTTACCTAAAATTGGAGAATTCAATGTTCATACCATTGGGTTGTGAGCTACCCAAGCAGAATGCAAGGTGCTGTTCCTCCAGTTTGCATGTGGCCTCACTCTAGCAATGGAGGAGGCCCAGGACATAACGGTCATTGTGGGAATGGGGAAGGGAGTTAAAATGGTTGACAACCGGGAGATCCGCTAAGCATTGGCGGACCGGAGGTAGGAAGATTGATCACATTCTGTAGCGTAGGTTTGATGCTTTGTTAAAAGTAACATCACTAATCACAATGTTTGCGGCCCCTTGAAATAATCATACAGAAACCCCCTGACAATATTAGGAGTTACTTTACTGTTTTTCAGAGTTGAGGACCTGAGAACTGGTGTAATTTCTATGGATGAACTAAATACTGGAGTTGTTAGCGTAGACCTCTCGATTCTTCAGTCCCAACAAGTTTCCTGAGGTGCGTAATTTCCTGCTTGTACCTGGAAATATTAAATAATGGTTAAATAGTCATGTATTTTTCAGAAACGATATGGCATTGCAAGCTAAACATTGTGTTTATATTAGTTTGTTAATATCAAATGTACCAAGATACCATAGAAAAACCTTGTGTAGTGTGCTCTCAAGGCAAATCATATCATGCATAAGTACGTGTAGGAAGGAACTGCAGATGCCGGTTTATACCAAAGACAGACATAAAATTCTGGAGTAACTCAGTGGGTCAGGCAGCATCTCTAGAGAAAAGGAATAGGTGGCGTTTCAGGTCGGAACCCTTCTTCAGATTGAAAGATAGAGAAGGCCAGAATAAAACAGGACAGGCTGAAGAAGGGTCTCGACAAAGAAAGCACACCAACGCCTCTACTTCCTTGCAAGGCTTAGAAAGTTCGGCATATTCCCAACAACCCTCACCAACTTCTACAGGTTTGCTGTAGAAAGCATTTTATCGGGATGCATCACAACATGGTTTGGGAACAGCTCCATCCAAGACCACAAGAAATTGTAGAGAATAGTGAACGCAGCTCAGACCAGACCATCACACAAGCCAACCTCCCTTAGATTGACTCCATTTACACCACACTGCCTTGGCAAGGCCACCAGCATAATCAAGGACAAGTCTCACCCGGTCACTCCCTCTTCTCCCCTCTCCCCATCAGGCTAGTGGTACAGAAATGTGAAAGCACACAGCTCCAAATTCCCAGCTGTAATCAGGCAACTGAACTATTCTGTCAACAGCTAGAGAGCGGTCCTGAGCTACTATCTACCTCATTGGAGACCCTCAGATCATCTTTAATTTTACTCTGCTGGATTTTATCCTGCACTAAACATTATTCTCCTCATCGTGTATCTGTACACTGTGAATGGCTCAATTGTAATAATGTAAAGTCTTTCCGCTGACTGGTTAGCTCACAGCAAAAGCTTTTCACTGTACCTCGATACATGTGACACTAAACTAAACTAAACTCAGTTTCTCTTCCCACAAATGCAGCCTGACCTGCTGAGTGTTTCCAACATTTTCTATTCAAAAGCAGAAAGCTGGGAGCACCAAGTGGGTCAAGCAGCATCAGTGTGGTGAAAGGAACAGAGGGAATATCTATTGTAGGCTGGACACCAAAAATTGCCATGGTAACAATTACTTTAAAAACCAGCAATTGGACACCGACTGGATCAACAAGTTGTAAAAGGTACGGTTAACACTTTCCTCCACCACCATTCTTCAGTGAAGAAGGGTCCCCACCCAAAACATCACCTATTCATTGTCCCCAAAGTTTATTTTTTTAGTTTAGTTTAGAGATACAGCACGGAAATAGGCCCTTCAACCCACCTAGTCCATGTTGACCAGCGATCCCTGCACTCAAACACTATCCTATGGGCTCACTAGGGCCAATTTACAAATTTACCAAACCAATTGGCCTACAAATCTGTATGTCTTAGTAGTAGAGTCTTAGCGATGCTGACTTACTCCAGCACTTTCTTTTGCAAAAAGTTCCTTGTCTTTCCATTCTCTTGAGTGGTTCATTGTATGTACATGAAACCATTGCTAAACACTGGTTATTTACCTATCATGGACAATGTAAACTCCAAGTTTCATTTATTTTCGGAAACCGAGTTGAATTACACTAACTTGTGGGCATGAGAGACTTCAGATGTTGGGATCTTTGGCAACTAAAGGAAGAGCTGCTGGAAAACTCAGCAGGTCAGGCAGCATCTGTGGAGGGAAATGGACTGTTGACATTTGGCACATGACTGAAGTCTCCCAGGAGGCTGCGGCCCTCCCGTCGCCGAACATGACCCGGACCGGCGGATCGTGGCTTCAGGGGAGCCGGTCGGCAGCTCGTTGAACCTGGCGGCATTGGAAGTGGGAGTCAGACCCTGCTCGCCCCCCGAAGACGATAGACCGGGAGGATGGAGCCAGTGACAATGGATACGACGGGCGATGAGCGAGACTGGGAGTAGAGGAGAGGAAACCTCGAGATTTGCTGCAGGAGGCTCCCATCCCCCTGGGGAACAAAGGTGGACGGGCGAGGAGAGGGACATGATGTCCAAGGAAGGCGATTGCTGGAGGCCCGGCAACAGCCTGGGACTTGCCTGGAACATAGGACCCCTCCACTCCTTCGGTCTACTCTAGATGAAGGGTCTCTACTCGAGACGACTGCCCATTTCCCTCCCCAGATGCTGCCTGACCCGCTGAGTTCTTCCAGCTGCTTTCATTTTTTTTGCCACAATATCTTGTAGATTTTTATGATCATGGGAAGAAAAATGTCAGTCCCATTAAAACTTGTTCTATTTAACTTTCAAACTGAATTAGGTATCAGTCACAGGTTTAGCAAGCAGATTCCTGCAACCTTTCTCACATGTTGCCAGGGTAACTAATGAAGCTGTTAGTAATACCAGCCATTTTATTCTGACAACTAGATGCTATTACATTAAAAATATTTGGAACCTTCATTTATCATTGTAATACAGATGTCATTTTCCAACATTGAACTCACGGCAATTAATGTTCTCCTCAACCCTATTGATTAATACACTCACATGCAATTTTAACAAGCATTAAAAACAATAGTTTAATTCCTTAAGTGGTAGATACAGGACTTTTAGCTAGTTTAGACTCTAGATTTAAGACTTTAGAGATACAGCACAGAAACAGGCCCTTCGGCCCATTGAGTCCACGCCAACCAGTGATCACCCATACACTAGCACTATCCTACACACCAGGAACAATTTACAATTTTACCAAAGCCAATTAACCTACAAATCTTTATGTCTCCAGTGTGTGGGAGGAAACTGAAGCACCCAAAGTCCCAAATGGTCATAAGGAGAATGTGCAAACTCCCCTTCCACCTATATTTCTCTCTCTGGCTTCACAATTCGAACCTGCTCTATCTTTACCTCCTGCCTTTGTCCAACCATCTGCCTATCAACCTCCCCCCCTCCCACCCTCATCCCCACCCCTGTATCCACCTATCACTGGCCAGGCAACGATACAATGTGCTGGAGTAAAGGTAGCGTTTTGGGTCGAGACCCTTCTTCAGACTGATAGTCATGGCGGTGGGATGGGGATGGGGAGGAGGAAAGCAGGAAGGGAGAAGGGGCAGGACCAAGCCCAGCGAGTGATAGGTGGATACAGGTGAGGGGGGTGGGTGTAATAGGCAGATAGTTTGTCCGGCTCCTCCTCCTTTCCAGCTTTCTCTCCCCCCCCACCCCCCCCCCCCCCCCCCCCCCCCCACAACCAGTCACCAAGTCGAAGGCGGGTCTTAGTCTGAAACATCGCGTTTCCGGAGATGCTGCCTGACCCACTTTGTATCTTTTGTTTTGTAAACCTGCATCTGCAGCTCCTTGTGTCTCTAGATAAAGTAAGAAGTGCAGATGCATTCAATTATTTCTCCAAATGCTGTGTGGTCTGGCTTTACCTGAAGGGTCCCGACCCTGTCCATGTTCTCCAGAGATGCAGCCTGACCCGCTGATTTACTCCAACACCATGTGTATTTTTTTTTGATAGCCAGCATCTGCAGTTCCTTATGTCTAAAACTAAAGGCAGATTTGCAGCTGCATTAAACTATTTCTCCGCGTGCCGCGCGGTCTGGCTTTACCTGCCCAGGTGCTTGTCCACATACTCCTGTAGTTCGGCCAACTGCTCCTCTGCGATGGTGACCCGTGAATACAACTGTGCACGCTCGCGTTCCAGTTCTTCCTGTCAATATAATCCAGCGTTGATAATATTAAGAGCCAGCATAATACTTCTTATCCCCATTCAAAACTCTCCAAGTCGTCTTGTGGGCAATGTTAGGCCAGTTTTTTGTTGATATGCTTTAATAGGGTAGGGCAGTAGAGTTGCTGCCTCACAGCGCCAGAGATCCGAGCTCAATCCTGACCTCGGGTGCTGTCTGCACAGAGTTTGTACGTTTTCCCTGTGACCATGTGGGTTTACTCTGGGTGCTCTGGTTTCCCCCCACATTCCAAAGATGTGCAGGTTTGTAGATTAATTGGTTTCTGTAATTTGTCTTCAGAGTGCAGGATAGAACTAGTGTGAACAGGTGATCGTTGGTCAGCGTGGACTCAGTGGGCCGAAGGGCCTGTTTACACGCTGTACCTCTAAACTAAAAGCAAACTAAGATATAAACATTGTTTATTTTATTTTCAAAGTGACTCCTAAATTAAATAGTTTACCAAGGTATTTCATTTTCTAGTCTGTCTAGGTTTCTGCTTCATTTATGGTGGCGCAGCGGTAGAGTTGCTGCCTTACAGCGCCGGAGACATGGGTTTGAATCTGACTATGACGGGTTTGATGCTGTCTCTAAGGAGTTTGCACGTTCTCCCCGTGACCTGCGTGGGTTTTCTCTGAGATCTTCGGTTTCCCACCACACTCCAAAGACGGACAGGTTTGTAGGTTAATTGCCTTGGTAAATGTAAAAATTGTCCCCAATGTGTGTAGGATAGTGTTAGTGTACGGGGATCGCTGGTCAGCACGGACCCGGTAGGCCGAAGGGCCTGTTTCCACACTGTATCTCTAAACTAAACTGTATTTATATCTGCCATAGCTTTTATTTCTGAGAAAAGTATTTCTCAAGTTTTTTAAGGCCTTAGGAAGAACTGAGGAACCGTGAGACCAGAAGACATAGGAACATAATTAGGCCATTTGGCCGATCAAGTCTGCTCCGCCATTCGATCTTGGCTGATCTATTTTCCCTCTCAACCCCATTCTCCTGCCTTCTCCCCATACCTTTGATAAGGCATCAATGACTAATCAAGAACTTATCAATCTCCGCTTTAAAAATACCCAATGACTTGACTTCCACAGCCGTCTGTGGCAATAAATCCCACACATTCGCCACCCTCTGGCTAAACAAAATCCTCCTCATCTCTGCTCTCAAGGTTCATCCTTGTATTCTGTGGCTGTGCCCTCTTGTTCTAGACTCTCTGACTACAGAAAAATCCTCTCCATATCTACTCAAATCTAGACCTTTCATTATTTAGTAGGTTTCAATGAGATTTCTCCTCCCCTATCCTTCTAAATTCCAGGGAGTAGAGGCATCAAACACTCAAGGATCCCTGAAGGCAGCAGCATAGGCATGTAAGGTAGTTAATGAGGCATGGGAGGGTATTGCATTTAGTAGTCAGAGCATTGATTAAGATCAACAAGATTACGGTACAACTATATACACGTTAGGCCACAGCTAGTATACTATAACACACTGCATTATTTTAAGCTCATTCTGCTTTCACATCACTTGCAACTTGCAAAGATTTAACCTCTAGAGATAAATGGCACTGCAGATGCTGGAATGCCCGTAAAAGACACAAAGTGCTGGAGTAACTTAGCGGGTCAGGCAGTATCTGTCGAGAACATGGATATGATTTGAAGAAGGGTCCCGACCTGAAGCGTCACCTATAACATGTCCTCCAGAGATGTTGCCTGACCCCGCTGAGTTACTCTGGCACTTTGCGTCTTTTATAAGTTTGAGACAAGGTTCACCTCTGTGATCTGCTTACAAGAGATGTCAGCATTCATAAGTTAATTCTATTTCTCTCTACAGGATTTGTGGAGGTCTTGGTTCCTCTTTTATATGTGATTTAGTTGATCATCCTTTTTATTTTGATATTCTTCAATGTGGAGATATTTTACACTTATTACTTAGTCTCTATAAATGCACGGAATGATTTTCCCTGATTGAGGTCTATTAATGGTTCTTTGCACTAAAGTTTAACTCTCTAAAATTGTTTAATTGGCCTTTAAGTGTCTCCATGCTTCACATTTAGTTAAGCTTGATCACGCTTGCTCACTAGGAATACTATATCTTCCATTTCCTGTGCATTAGTATGAAGATCTCAGATCTAAGTGGAAAAAAATTACAAAGTGCAGGAGTGACTTAACGGGTTAGGCTGCATCTCTGGAGAACATGCATTGGTGATGTTTCGGGTCAAGACCCTTTTTCAGTCCCAAACTGAAAAAGGTCCCAAACCAAAATGTAATCTATCCATGTCCTTCGAGGCTGCCTGACCCGCTGAGTCACTCCAGCTTTGTATTGTTTTTTTTTGTAAACCAGCATCTGTGTCTCAGATCTAGATAGGCCCTATTGTACATTTGCTTCCTTTATGAAGAACAATGAAATTTGCATGAAGGTAGACACAAAAACCTGAAGTAACTCAGCGGAACAGGCAGCATCTCTGGAGAGAAGGGATGGGTGATGTTTCAGGTCGAGACCATTCTTCAGAAATAATCATTGCAATCTAACCATGCTGTTTAATATTCCTCTTAAAATATCTTTCTAATGCTCACATGCATTTCAGCTTGTCTTGTCTCCTGATTGATAGTACGAGCCTTGCATCAGCAAACAGCCAGCAATACCATTGTTCTGGTTAATTAGTTCCTTAACTTGGCAGCTTCCACAGAATCAATACCTTCAATATGTCTCTGACACAGGCCACCGCATGAGATTTCTCATTTTGTGCCCATTCTCTACAATCAATTATGGTTTTATTTTTTTAAAAAGGACAGACTAATATTGCTCTTAATAATGTGTAGGAAGGAATCACAGATGCTGGAGTAGCTCAGTGGGTCAGGCAACATCTATGGAGCAAAGAAATAAGTGAATTTTTGGATCGGCACCCTTCTGCAGAGTGAAAGGTAGTGGGGGTGGGCGAGGGGGAAACTGTTCTCCCCGTGAAACATTCTTCCCGTGTCCACGTAGGTTTTCTCCGAGAACTTTGGTTTCCTCCCATACTCCAAAGACGTACAGGTTTGAGGGTTAATTGACTTTTTATAAATGGAAATTGTCCCTAGTGTGTGTAGGATAGTGTTAATGTGCGAGGATCACTGGTCGGTGCGGTGGACCAGAGGGTCTGTTTACGCACTGAATCTCTAAACTAAACTGAACTAAACTGGAGGCAAGAAAAGGTCAGAACAGATGGGCTCTGTTGGCTGGGGAAGATGAGGGGATACAAGGATGAGAACAGTGGAACTAGGAGAAAGACCTAGGGTGTGACCTAGAGTGGGGAGGGGAGAGAATGCAGGAGTTACTTGAAATTAGAGAAATCAACGTTAATATCGCTGGGTTGTGAGCTGCCTTAATAACAACTGTCTCCTTACCCCTATCTCTTTTAACCACGACTGCAGTTTGGAACCACATTGGACATTTTTGTGGTCTGAGAAATGAAGAATGAAATGAATATTTTATCATTTTAGATAAGAACAGAAATGCATCTTTGCATTTTGTAGGAATCAAATATCAGATTTTTTTAACCACAAGTTTTCCAGTAGTTGTACTTCCATTCTAAGAGGTGACTATGGAATATTATATCAGTGGTTCAAACAAATTCCACAATCAGCAGCATCCCACACCTGTGTTGCAAATGTAAACTCTCTCAGCTGTTTCCTTAGTTCGCTCCAGCGTTCATTATCAAAATTGCCACCGGTTTCCAGCCTGAAAGCAGACATTAAAACAGTCAATTTTACTTTCTGATTCTATTAATAACAATTAAGCAACTTCAAATAGACTCAAAATGCAGGAATAACTCAGCGGGACAGGCAGCATCTCTGGTGAGAAGGAATGGGTGAATGGAAAGAATGGACATTCGCTCCAGAGATGCTGCCGGATCCGCTTAGTTACTCCAGCATTTTGTGTCTATCTGAAGTTTAAAACTTCATCTGCAGTTGCTTCTTCCACACCAGCAATTAGACAGGTACATGCATAGGACAGTGTGTGCAAGTTGGGCCGAAGGGCCTGTTTCCACTCTGTCAGACTCTATGCTGTCTGATTTGCGTACGTCCTAGACTCAAATATTCCATTCTCTTAAAACCCTCTAAAATAATTACCTATCCTCTTCCTTCAATTCCCAAATTATATTTTCACATTGACAATATTTTGTCGTGTTCTTTGTGTGAGGAAAAAGCCCATTTGCTGAACCAATTTAATTTTAAAATGCAGAGTATTTTGCCAGTAATCCGTTATTCCAGATTATTGGTATACAAGTGGGTTTGATTGTGCACTCCATTGTATAAAGTATACAATCAGGGCATCACAGTGGTGCACGGTAGAGTTGCTGCCTTACAGCGCCAGAGACCCAGGTTCGATCCTGACTACGGGTGCTGACTGTACAGAGTTTGTACGTTCTCCCTGTGACCACGTGGATTTTCTCCGGGTGCTCTGGTTTCCTCCCACACGCCAGAGGCGTACAGGTTTGTAGGTTAATTGGCTTCGGGTAAAATTGTAAATTGTCCCTAATGTCTAGGATAGTGTCAGTGTACGGGGTGGTTGGCTGGTCGGCACGGACTGTGTGGGCCGTAGGGCCTGTGGCCGAGCTATATCTTTAAAGCCTAAAGTCTAAAGAGACTGCTTTCAGGAAGCTGTCCCATTATTGCTTTAAAGTTATAGAAAGCCATCTCTTTCATGTTCTGCCTTTCACTGCAGTAGCAACAATCATCTTAACGTTTCCTTCGCTCTATAGATGTTGCCGCACCCACTGAGTTTCTCCAGCATTTTTGTATACCTCCTTATTCTAAACCTTTGTCAAATGATAGAGTAAATTGGAAGAACCTAAAGTTTGGAGTAAATACTGTAGTAAACCTGAATGCTGGAGTAAACCTAAAGATTCTACGCTTGATTTGACATCGCATGCAGAGAACGTGTTTTGCTATTTCTCAGCACACGTGACAATATTAAGCCAATAGCTCGACCAGTATTCCCTCAAAATGAACAGCATGAAAAAAAATCTAAAATTGAAACACCGCTAAATTGCTAGGAAGTTCATTAGTGTAATACTCACGTCAAGGAAGGCATGGTCAGTACAGAGCTCCCACCCAGCCTTATCTAAGAAAGAAACACAAATTAAATGAATGAAGGTGACAAAAATCAAATATATTGTACAGGAATACACGGACCAAAAAATATGTACTTTTTTTGCATATCTTTCATTCATTGTTCTTTATCTCTCTACATCATCATCTATATCTCTCGATTCCCCTTTCCCTAACTAGTCTGAAGAAGTATCTCAACCCTAAACATCACCCATTTGTTCACTCCAGAGATGCTGCCTGAGTTGCTCCAGCTTTTTTGCGTCTATCTTCGACATAAAAATGAATGTTTTGTAAGAGCATGGTGTAAAACCAAGTAAAATGGAGCCCAAGTGTAAAGGCAAAGCATCCACCACTTGAAGATGAAGAAGGGTCTCGACCCGAAACGTCAACTATTCCTTCACTCCATAGATGTTGCCTCACCCGCTGAGTTTCTCCAGCATTTTTGACTACCTTCAATTTTCCAGCATCTGCAGTTCCTTCTTAAACAATACCACATGAACCAGTCACTTTGCACAGTGCCTTATTTGGGACCATGAGCAAGACCACAAAATGCTGGAGTATCTCAGCCGATCAGTCAGCAAGTGGACATTGAGGTTAAAGAGACACGATTGAAGTACATAAAATTATGAGGGGCATAGATAGGATAGACAGTCAGAACCTTTTTTTACCAGGGGTGGAAATGTCCAACACTAGAGGGCGTAGCTATTATAAGGTGAGAGGGGGAAAGTTTAATGGAGATGAGCGGGGCAAGGTTTTTTTACAGAAAGTGTAATGGGGGCATGGAATACACTTCCAGAGGTGGTGGTGGAAGCAGAT
The DNA here is from genome assembly GCF_028641065.1 of Leucoraja erinaceus. Taxonomy (NCBI): domain Eukaryota; kingdom Metazoa; phylum Chordata; class Chondrichthyes; order Rajiformes; family Rajidae; genus Leucoraja; species Leucoraja erinaceus. The sequence goes on from NC_073396.1 coordinate 27,212,108, forward strand.
ATGATAGTGGCATGTAAGAGGCTTTTAGATAGGTACATGGAAGTCAAAGGAATAGGATGGATCACATAATGGCAGATAATATATAGGGTGTAATGGGGTGATGTAGGATGGGGTGTAAATGGTCCTTGATTATGTTGGAAGATCAGTTCAACTTGGCAACATGTTCAGCACAGAGGTTGTGGGCTGAAGGGCCCATTCCTGTACCGAACTGTTCTATATTTTGTTCTATCTGTGGAGGGAATGGATAGACCCAAATCATCGGCTGAGTCTGAAGAAGGGTTGAGACTCGAAACATCATCTAAACATTCCCTTCCCAGACGCTGCCTGTTCCTCCAGCATTTGTGTTTGCTCAAGATTCCAGCATCTGCAGTTCCTTGTGTCATGTTTGCAGCCACGGAGATTGCCTTGGTTGAAACATTCACCCATTATTGCTGCAAGAAGGTGATCGCTTTTATTGAGTTGATTCATGAACCAGTTTGGAGACAGTTATGTTCTGTTGAGAACAGTCAACTGAGAACAGTTGTGTCTACTACAGCTAGCCACAGTGGGACTGGTTCAGGGCAGAGAAATTAATAAAACCAGTGCAACTAGTAAGTACATCAGACTTGCAAGCTACAGCTCAGAAACAGGCCCTTCAGCCCACCGAGTCCATGCCGACCAGCGATCACCCATACACTAATACTATCCTACACACGATCCAAGCCAATTAACCTACAAACCCGCACGTCTTTAGAGTGTGCAAGGAAACAAGAGCATCTGGAGGAAACCCACGCGATCACAGGGAGAACGTACAAGCTTCATACAGAAAGCACCCAAGGTCGGAATCGAACCTGGGTCTCTGGCGCTGTGAGGCAGCAGCTCTACCGCTACTGCCCTGAATAATACAATCCAAATGCCAAATGTAGCTGAATGAAAAATTGACTCCCGGTTTCAAGGGAGATTTCTTTCCCCCTCTGGTTTCTCTGCAGAGCTCTCACCTTCTCCTGGAGTTCCCGGACTTGAGCTTCCAGACGAGCTTTATCCTCACGTAAGCGGTTCAGCTCCTGACTATGACTGTTCAATAGTTCACTGTCGGTGATTGCAAAAGTTATCTCTGAAGGGCCAGGATCCAGGTCCTTGTTGCCCAATGATAAAATCTGTTCCCGCTGCATTCTGTGCCAAACCAAAAATGGACTTTGTTATAGATGTGATGCTGGCAGTCGCTTCAGAAAACCCGGAACGTTATATCTGCAAGTTCCTCATCTCATCCTCTCCCAGGTCAAGTGCAGTAAACTGACCGTTCATTTGGAGTATTGCGAGCATTTCTGGTCACCACATTACAGGAAAGGCGCGGAGGCTTTGGAGAGGGTGGAGAGGAGGTTCACCAGAATGCTAAAGATGGACTTAAAGCGCAGGAGTAACTCAGTGGGTCTGGTAGCATTTCTGGAGAAAAAGGTTGCGTGAGACGTTCGAGGTCGGGACCCTTCTTCAGACTGAAAGAAGGGGTTGAGGGCGGGGGGGGGGGGGGGGGGGGGGGGGGGGGGAAAGAGTTGGAGGTGAGAAAAAAGACCAAGATGAAGCAGGGCCGCAACAAATGACCTCAGGCAGGGTGGTGCCTGGTAAACCCATTGTTGGCTACGAAAGGTGTGATCTCAAGGGATTAGAGGGCTTTAACTGCAGGGAGATGTTAGATAGACTTGGATTGTTTCTCTGGAACATGGGAGGTTGATGGGAGACCTGATAGAAGTGTGTAAAATTATGAGATGCATAAATAGGGTAGACAGTCGGAGTCTATACCCAGGATGGAAATATCCAACACAATAGGGCAGAGCTATAAGGTAAGAGGGGGAAAAATTAATGGAGATGTGTAGGGCAAGTGTTTTTTTACACATCGAGTGGTGAGGTCCTGGAATACAATACCAGGGGCGGTGGTGGAGGCAGAAATAATAGAGGTGTTTATGAGGCTTTTAGATAGGCACATGGAAATGCAAGGAATAAAGGGATAAGGATCACGTACAGGCAGATGAGATCAGTTTAACACGGCATCATGTAGGGCACAAACTTTGCTGGACGTCCCTGTGCTGTACTGTTCTATAACCACAGCATGGCTAACCAATTTCAGGAACAGAATATTTCTCAGAAGTCAATTGTAAACCACATAAACTACTTAGAACACAGTGTCCATTTAAAGAGAGGTTGAAGATGAAATTATCACAACTCCTCCCTATACACACAGGGCACACCGTCCAGAACATGTGTAGCCAGCACAGGTGAGTGATTTTCTTTTCAGTTTAGGGATACAGCATTGAAACTGGCCCTTGCAGAGTTACTCCAGCACTTTGTGTCCAAGTATTAGGACCATTCTGACATAGGAATGCCTGGGGAGAATATTTTACACAAAGGGAGCCTTATAGCTCTTGTCACTGAATATTTACTTATTCTCCCACCTTGAGTCTGGGTCTAGGTTTGAGACGCGCACATTTTAATGACCATAAGTTACAATAGATAGGTAGGTTTACGTTCATTATTGTCATTTGTACCGAGGTACAGTGAAAGGCTTTGCCTTGCATGATATCCATTCAAATCAGATAATATACAGTTGTCAAACTCTACTACAACATGTAGAGCAAAGGGAAAGTGTGGAATATAGTTCTCAGCATTATAGTGCAACAGTTCCAGAGACAATGTCCAATGTCCACAATGAGGTAGAGTAGAGGAGAATCAGTCCTAGCTTCTGGAAGGACCGTTCAGAAGCCTAATAAGAATGGACGGCATGGTGGCGCAGCAGTAGAGTTGCTGCCTTACAATGCTTACAGTGCCAAGGACCCGGGTTCGATCCTGACTACGGGTGCTTCCTGTACGGAGTTTGTACATTCTTCCCATGACCGCTGTGGTTGTGGCCACTGTGACCCATTGACCGTAAGTTTTCTCCGAGATCTTCGGTATCCTCCCACACTCCAAAGACATACAGGTTTGTGTGTTAATTGGCTTGATATAAATGTAAAATATCCTTAGTGTGTGTAGATAGTGTTAGTGTGCGGGGATCGGTGGTCGGTGAGGACACGGTGGGCCGAAGGGCCTGTTTCCGTGCTGTACCTCTAAACTAAACGGAACAGAAACTGTTCTTGAGTCGGCTGGTGCGAGTTTTCAAGCTTCTGTATCTTGTACCTGACAGGAGCAGGGGCAAGAAGGGGTGGGAATGGACTGGGATGGGAAATATCTTTGATTATGTTGGCTGCTTTTCTAAGGTAACGTAAAGTATGGAAGGAGTCATTGATGGGAAGTCCAGTAGATGTGATGGACTGGGCTACATCCACATCGCTGAGCTGTGAAACCCGGCAGAATGTTTTCCCGAAGGCACCTGTAGAAGGTGGATGGCTGGTACCAGCTTCCCTGATATAACTGATATATACAACTGGACAGCTCCGTCGTAATCATGTATTGTTTTTCTGCTGACTGGTTAGCGCGCAACATGAGCTATTCACTGTACCTCGGTACACGTGACAATATACTAAACTCATATAACATAGAGGGATTTGCAACATTGATCCCAATAGTACAGTCAACCTACTAATTTAACAAATGTGAGAAGTATCAAACTGCATTCACAGAGATGTCAATTGAACTATTGTAGAGTCACCACTAGATTTTGCCAAAGATTCTTTAACCTGTAAGCGATCAGGAGATGCTCGTGCTTCTTGAAGACGTTCTGCATCCTTTTCTTGTAGTTCCTGGCTGCCGTAGCCAACTGTTCCTCTCGAGATCTGTAGGCAGATCGCATGTCCTTGAGCATGCTGTCCACAAACCTCTTCAGGTGCGGTGGGTCAGCTGAGGGTTTGGTGTTGTCATTGCCCGGTTTCCCCGAACTATCCACGTAGTCCTTATACAGAACATTGGGAGCAACACACCATTAGCTTTCCTTTCAACTGCTTCCACATTTACTCGTGACGCAGAGGTCCAACCCATCGAGTCCCTGCTGACTCACAGATAATTCCATTGGAAGGATGAGGGGGGAACCTCAATGAAACTTACCGAATAGTAAAAGGCTTGGATAGAGCGCATGTGGAGAGGATGTTTCCACTACTGGGAGAGTCTATAGCCTGAGAGCACAGACTCAGGATAAAAAGATGTACATTCAGAAAGAAAATTATTTAGCCAGAGAGCAGTGAACCTGTGGAATTCATTGCCACAGATGGCTGTAGAGGCCACGTCTTTGGATATTTTTAAAGCGGAGATTGACAAGTTCTTGATTGGTAAGGATGATAAAGGCTACGGGGAGAAGTCAGGAGAATGGGGTTAAGAGGAAAAGATAGATCAGCCACGATTGAATGGCGGGGTAGACTCTATGTGGCGAATGGCCTCATTCTGCTCCTATGGCTTATGAATTTATGAACTTAATTTTCCCAATGACCTATGTTCCTCATATTCCATAAAAACGTCACTCAGTGGCCAAATAACCTACCAACTCGCTTGTCTTTTAGATCTGGCAGATACCCAAACACCCTGAGAAACCTGGACGGTCACAGGAGAACAGGCAAACTCCACACAGGCAGTGTTGAAGGTCAGGAATTAACCATATTTCTCCTCTGTACTTACTGTCAAGAAAGGCATGACGACTGGGTGAAGGTGGGAATGTTAATAGAACTGTCTTGAGAACAATCCACATTACAATTGAGGCAGTGCTGGCTGTCCTAAGACAAATGAAGGTAGATGAATCTTTTGGGTCTGATCAGGTCTATCCAAGGACACAGCAGGAAGCTAGAGAAGAAATTGCAGGAGTGCTGACTGAGATATATGCATCATCGTTAGACACGGGTGAGGTTCCGGGAGATTGCAGAGTGGCTAATGTTGTGCTTCTATTGAAGAGGGCTGCAAAGAAAAAATCTTGGAACTATAGATCAGTAAGATTAACATCTGTGGTAAGATAGTTACTGGAGAGGATTCTGAGGGATAAGATAGATATGCATTTGGAAAGACAGAGGTTAATTAGGGATAATCATTGTGGTTTTGAGAGTGGAAGAGCGTATCTCATAAATTTGATTGAGTTTTTTTGAAGAAGTATTGGTTTTCAATGCTGGGCGGCATGGTAGTACAGCGGCAGAGTTGTTGCCTTACAGCGCCAGAGACCCGGGTTTGATTCTGTCCACGGGTGCTGTCTGTACAGAGTTTGTACATTCTCCCTGTGACCTGCGTGGGTTTTCTCTGAGATCTTCAGTTTCCTCCCACACTCCAAAGACGTACAAGTTTGTAGATTAATTGGCTTGGTGTAAATGTAAATTGCCCCGAGTGTAGGATAGTGTTAATGTGCGGGGATCGTTGGTTGGCATGAACACGGTGGGCCGCAGGGGCCTGTTTCCGTGCTGTATCTGTAAACTAAACTAACAGTAATCAAGAAGGTTGATGGGGGCAAGGCTATATGGACTTCAGCAAGACCTGTGATAAGTTCAGCATGGGTGACTGTTCTGGAAGGATAGATCCCACGGGATCCAGGGAGAGTTAGCTAACTGGATTCAGAATTGGCTTCACGGTAGGATGTAGAGGTGGTGGTGTAAGGTTGTTTCTTGGACTGGAGGCCTGTGACCAGTGGTGTGCGTGCCTCTGGGTTCAGTGCTGTGTCCAATGCAGTTTGTTATCTATATCAAAGTTCTGAATAAGAATATGCAAGGCATGATTAACAAGCTTTCAAACGGCACTAAAATAGGTGGTAAAATATAGTGAGTCAAGTCAAGAGAGTTTATTGTCATGTGTCCCAGATAGGACAATGACATTCTTGCTTTGCTTCAGCACAACAGAATATAGTAGACATGAATACAGAACATATCAGTGTGTCCATATGTCCATTATATAAATATATACACACATCAATATATAAGCAGATAAAGTGCAGATAATGGTCTATAATGATCAGAGATTTGTTTCAGTTGAGTTTAATAGCCTGATGGCTGTGGGGTAGAAGGTATTTCGAAACCTGGACGTTGCAGTCTTCAGGCCCCTGTACCTTCTACCTGAAGGTAGCGGGGGATGAGTGTGTGGTCAGGATGGTGTGGGTCTGTGATGATGCTTCCAGCCTTTTTGATGCAGCGACTGCGCTGATTGCAGCTGGTTATCAATAATTACAGTGGCATCTTGATCAGCTGGGCAAATGCGAGGGGTTGCATTTTAATCATTCGAACCAGGGCAGGACCTTCACAATGAATGACAGGGTTCTGGTGAGTCTTGTAGAGCAAAGGTGTATAAGTATATAGTTCCCTGAAAATAGAGTCATAGATAGACAAAGGTGGTGAAGAAAACTTTAGGCACACTGGCCTTCATCAGTGAGGGTACTGAGCATTGAAGTTGGGATGGTTTGTTACAATTGTACAACTCATTGGTGAGGCTACATTTGGAGTATTGTGTACAGTTTTGCTCACCCTGGTGTAGGAAAAATTGCATTAAACTGGAAAGGGTACAGAGCAGATTTACAATGCCGTGCTTCAAGGGCCTGAGCTTTAGGGAGAGATTGGGCAGGCAAGGACTTTAGTCCTTGGTGCACAAGAGGTTGAGGGGTTATCTTATTGAGGTGTGTAAAATCATGAGGGGAATAGGTAGGGTGAAAGCACAGCTTATTTTTCTCAGGTTAGAGGAAGCAAGAACTATAGGCCATAGGTGTAAAGTGAGAGAGGAAAGATGAACCTGAGGGGCAACACTTTCATGCAGAGGGTGGTGGGTATATGGAATGAGCTGCCAGAGGAAGTAGTTGAGGCAGGTAAAATAATAACATTTAAAATATATTTGGATAGGAATGGTTTCGAAGGATATGAGCCATGATCATATTGAATGGCAGTGCTGGCTCAAAGGGCTGAATGGCCTACTCCTGCACCTATTGTCTATGAGCCAAACACCGGCTAATGGGACTAGCTTCAATGGGGCATTGGACGGTACGGAGAGTTGGGCCGAAGAGCCTGTTTCCATGCCCTACGACAATGATTCTCGTGGTCAAATGGGAATTCCTTGATACCATGTAGCATGCTGAGAGGCATGTGCTACTGAGTTGACCTGTTAATACACAGCAAATCAGTTCACCACTCACTGTTACATCTTCGATGTAGCGGACCAGCCGCATGCGGTATTCTTCATTCAGTTCTTTCAGGCGCAGCTGCAGCTGAGAGTTCTCACTTTCCACCTCCTTCACGTGGCTCTGGGAACCGAGCAATGCCTATTGAGGATTACAACACCAAATTAGGAAGATGTTTCCCTTTTAAATATATCATTATCTAAAGAAAGTAGCAGGCAAATGTTTTATAGTTTAAAAATTAACATGAGCTGACTGAGATATTTCCTCAATATTCTCTCCATCTAAAGAAGGGTTTCCGACCCGAAACGTCACCTTTTCCTTTTCTCCAGAGATGCTGCCTGACCCGCTGAGTTATTCCTACACTTTGTCTTACAGCGCCAGAGACCCGGGTTTGATCCTGACTACAGGTGCTGTCTGTATGGAGTTGGTATGTTCTCCCTGTGATTGCGTGGGTTTTCTCTGTCTGCTCCGGTTTACTCCCACACCCCAAATAGGTACATGTTTGCAGGTTAATTGGCTTTGGTAAAAAAACTTGTAAAATATCCCTAGTGTGTGGGACAGTGCTAGCATACGGGATGATCGCTGGTCAGCACAGACTCAGTCCAGCGAAGGGCATGTTTCTGTGCTGCACCTCAAAAGTTATCTTCTGTGCCCATTCCCCACAACCTTTTAATCTTTCAAATATTCATCTATCTCCACCTCAGGTATTTCTGCCTCTCCCACCCTTTCAGTTCCAAACACCTACGACCTTCTGGTTGAAAATATTTTTCCTTCTAAAATTATGATAGGCATGGGTCGGGTGGACAGTCAGAATCTTGCACTTGCACAGGTACATGGATAGGAAAGGTTTAGAGGGATACGAGCCATATGCGAGCAAATGGGGATAGCACAGGTGGGGGTATCTTGGTCAACATGGATGAGTTGGGCTGAAGGGCCTGTTTTGTGTTACATGTCTCTATGACTCTACTTATCTGCAAAATCATCAACAACTCACCACTGTTTGCTCTGCCAGTTTGTGTTGTGTGTTTCTAATAGCTCTTTTGGCCTCTTGAAGTTCTTTGCCCATCTTTACACTGAAGCAGAGATCAGAAAGATTTTACGTTCAACCCATGGTGACCGAGAGGTTTACAAGCAGTTATACAATAATGCGCGAACAAAATCTACCAGGTTGTATGAGCAACATAATATCAAACCTACGGGCAAACACACTCAGGGATAATACTTTAGATGACTTTGAGATACAGCATGGAAACAGCCCCTTTGGCCCACTGAGTCTGCACCGACTAGCAATCCCCGTACACTAGCACTATCCTACACACTAGGGACAATTTCAATTTTACCGAAGCCAATTAACCTACAAACCTGTACGTCTTTGGAGTGTGGGAGGAAACCGGATCACCTGGAGAAAACCCATGTGGTCACAGGGAGAACGTACAAACTCCGTACAGACAGGACCCATAGTCAGGATCGAACCCGGGTCTCTGGCGCTGTAAGGCAGCAAATCTACCGCTGTGCCTCTGTGCCACCCTAATAAAGGAGTCACATAATATAAGATAGAAATACATTAAAAAAGGTTCCTCCCATCCACCCACCATCTCCCATAACTTAGTTTATTGAAAATAAAGTGCTGGAGTGGCTCAGCGGGTCAGGCAGCAGCTTTGGAGACATGGATAGGTGCCGTTTCAATAGACAACAAACAAAACATCACCTATCCAAGTCTTCCAGAAATGCTGCCTGACCCATTAAGTTACTCCAGCGTTTTGTGTTATTTGCAAGATTACAGAATCTGCAGAAGATAGACATGAAGTGCTGGAGTAACTCAGCGGGAGAAAAAGGATGGGTGAGGTTTCTTGTCGGGACCCTTCTTCAGACAACCTTTTCTCTGGAGATGATTCCTGTTTCGCTGACTAAAGGGCCTGTCCCACGAGCATGCGACTCCATGCGGCAAGCACAACCTAAAGGGCCGGTCCCACCAGCATGCGCCTGCATGCGGCAAGCACAACCTAACGTGGTCGCTTGAGCCGTACGGCCTCGCGGGGCCGGTTCTACTTCGATCACCGGAGCAGTATGGAGTTGTGCGGAGCTGGTCCCGACTTTGCGCGAGGGCTCCGAAAAACTGACCGTGTTCAAAAACTCTGCGCGGCAACGGCCTGCCAGCCCGCAGCCGCCTCGACACCGTACGTCACGTGCAAACTTCCCTCGGACTTCGCTCGCACTTCATGTCACTCACTCGACCTCCGCACGGCCCCTGCTTCTGGTTAGGTCGCGCTTGCCGCATGCAGGCGCATGCTGGTGGGACCGGCCCTTTAGGTCGCGCTTGCCGCATGGAATCGCATGCCCGTGGGACAGGCCCTTTACTCCAGCACTTTGTGTCTATCTTTGGAATAAATGAGCATTTGCTGTTCTGAATCCTTAGTTCACTACGTCTCCATTTAGTTTATTGACATACTGCTCTCTCTTCTGTACCCAAGCATGGATCTCAGTTCTCTGAAAGCACAGAGATGTTAAAGAAGTGGCCTTTTGTGCTGAGATTGAGAAGCAATACAAGATAATTCCCAGATGTTACTTGATTTAGGGATCTCCATATATCTTTATGAAACAAACTAGGGAAGAATAAACATGCGGTATAAATAACGACACACCTCAACCAATATCATTATTGCATAATGCAATTAGATCGATCTCATCTAACCGTAATCCTCGCCAATTTGAACAGTGGCCCATGGTGGCGTACTTACATTCGTTCTTCCATTGCATTTTGCTGCTTCTCGTAGGTTAGCTTCATAACGTCTATTTGGTCTTTGATCTGATCCTGGTTACCTAGCAACTGAGGTAAAAGCATCGATCTCAAGCAAATTTAAACATCAAGAATGCATGTCAAAAAGAGGCAACAGGTTCAACAAGATCCAAAGTGATAGAGTCAGAGAGTCTTACAGAGAGGAAACAACGTACAGCCCAACTTGCCCACATTGGCCAACATGGCTCATCTACATTAGTCCCACCTGCTGTGTTTGGCTCATTCCCCTCTAAACCTGTCCTATCCATATACCTGTCTAAATGTACCTCAAACATTGCAAATACTGTTTGCCTCAACAACCACCCCTGGCCACCACCCTTTGTGCAAAAATGTTACCCCTCGGGCTTCTATTAAATCCTTTCCCCCTCACCTTCAACCTATGTCCTCTGTTTCTTGATACCCCTACTATGGGCAAGAGACATTGTGCGTCCATGCAATCAGTTCCTCTCATGAACTTGTACACCTCTACAAGATTACCCCCTCATCCTGCTGCGCTCCTAGCCTGCTCAACCTCTCCCCATAGTTCAAGCCCTCGATGCCTGGCAACATCCCCGTAAATCCTATAACATATACGCAGACAGCACAGAAATAGGCCCTTCAACCATACTTGCCTATGGTCCATCTACACTAATCCCAGCTGCCCACATTTGGGCCACATCACCTCTAACCCTTTCCTATCCATGTGCCTGTCTAAACGTCTTTTAAGTGTTGTTATAGTACCTGCCTCAATTACCTCATCAGCAAGCTCATTCCATATACCCACCAGCCTGTGTGTAACAAAGGTTCACCTCGGGTTCCTATTAAATCCTACTATCTTTCCCTTCAACATATGTCCGTGATTCCCCTACTCTGGGTAAAAGACTGTGCATTCACTGTACTACCCCGCTCATGATTTTGTTCACCCCTCAGCCCCCTGCACTACAAAGAATAAAGCACTTGCCTTCCTAACCTCTCTTTCTAGCTCTCAAGTTCTGGCAAGATCCTTGTAAATCTTCCCTGCGCTCTTTCCAGCTAAACAAATCCTTCCTACAGAAGGGTGACCAAAACTGAACACATTACTCCAAATGCGGCTTCACCGACGCCTTGTACAACTGTAGCAAAACAGCCCAGCTCCTATACTCAATCTCCTGACTGATGGAGGTCAATGTACTGAAACCCTTCTTGATCACCCTATAAGGCAGAAACTCTACCCCCGCACCACCCTGCTGTATCTCTAAAGTCTAAACTCTGTATGTTTAAAATGAAATAAAGGCCTACTGTATCATGTAGCATCTGTGGAGAGGGAAAAAAATGACGTTTTGGGGTGAGGAGTTCTGACAAGCTCAAATGTGGAAGAGAAGTTTCTTTCCACTACTGCTATTGAGTTATTTCCAGCATGTCATGTTTTTTATAACATGGTTATAAGTTGCAGTCACTCATCATCATTCAAATGATTCGTTTGCTTTTGAATCTATGCAAGTTCTAACTTAAACTAGAAACTAATTCCTATTATGTGTTTTTACCGGAGCAAGCTTCGAGTTGTATGAAACAAGTCAACCATAAGGTGAAATTGCTACATTTTAACATGAGCTTTAAGGGCCTGTCCCACGAGTATGCGACTCCATGCGGCAAGCGCGACCTAACGTGGTCGCTTGAGCTGTACGGCCTCATGGGGCCGGTCCCACTTCGATCACCGGAGCCGTATGGAGTTGTGCGGAGCTGGTCCCAACATCGCGCGGTGCTCCGAAAAACTGATGTTGTTCAAAAATTCCACGCGACAATGGCCTGCCGGCCCGCAGCCGCCTCGACGCCGTACGCACCGCCTTGACGGGCATACACAGCGTCTCGACGCCATATGCAGCGTCTTGATGCCGTACGTCACGCGCTAACTTCCCGCGGACTTCACTCGAACTTAACGTCACTCATTCGACCTCCGTGCGGCCCCCGCTTCTGGTTTGGTCACGCTCGCCGCATGCAGTCGCATGCTGGTGGGATCGGCCCTGTACGGGGATCACTCGACCACCGCACGGCCCCCGCTTCCAGTTTGGTCGCGCTTGCTGCATGCAGGTCGCATGCTTGTGGGACAGGCCCTTAAGGCAGCTACAGGTTCAGAAAAATGTCGACATTTTTAAACACCTTTCAATGAACACTTACATTTCTCACAAACGTGGTGTGTTCGTATTCAGAAGCCTCTTCAGTCTTGATGGCCCATGGATGTAAAAGCAAACTCATTAACATCATTGTAAGTTTACTACCTAAAATACAACTGATGGGCTATGAAGCTTAATGGTTTAAGTACATCTGCAGACATTGTCTGCTTCAGAGGGTCTCTATAATATCGGCATCTTGAAACAAGGAATCCAACCAAAGTGTTGATTCTTGCAATATTCCCCAAAACTGGGAAAAGTTGCCACAAAATAATATTTCATTAGAATTGAAATATTGATTCAAGATATAGAATTATATTATGTGATATACATTTATAATTGAATCTGGCCACCAAAGAACCATGAGATAGGTGCGATTAATATTTACTGGAGTGATACTGGAACTGTAAGGCTGTACCTATCGGTAAAGATTGAACAGTCGGGGGTACTTTTGCATGCTAATGCACCACCTGATGACTTCAATATTAACAAAGATTAACAAGTAGTGCTTGAGAAACTTAATGTATATGGTATGTTTGGGGAAAAAAGATTATACAAGGGAGAAAAGGAATAGAAGGGTGGTTGGGTAGCAGTTAATGCACAACTTCAGAAATAAAAAGAATTTACAAAGTGCTGGAGTAACTCAGCGGGTCAGACAGCATCTCTGGAAATCATGGATAGATGACATTTAAAGTCAGGGCCTTTCTTTAGTCCGAAAAAGAACCCCAAATTGAAACGTCACCCTGTCTGAACAAGGGTCCCAACCCAAAATGTTACCTATCCAAGCTTACTTCACCATTTAACATGATTATAGAGTCACACGGCACATACACTGTCCCTTAAACCATCAAATCCATGCTGACCATCAACTAACTTCTTATAACAATCCTAAAGTAATCCATTTTATTATTCTCCACACAACCTCATCATTCACTATACCCCTTCCCCCTGTCCAGAATCTGCCACTCACCTGCACACGAGGGCCAACTAATCTACCAACCCAAATGAATTTGAAATATGGGAGGAAACGGAACCACTCAAGTGAAACAGAGAGAACATGGAAACTACGTAGACAACATTGAGGTCAGGGCTCAACCCAAGTCTCTGAGGCAGCGGCTTTACAAGCTTCACCACTATGGCTAATCTTCTATCTGAATACCACATTCCCTCTTATTCTCCATTTTCTATTTTAGGCTTAGGTTTATTGTTGTCACGTGTACCAAGGTGCTGCCAAACAGCTTTGTTTTCCATGTTGTCCAATCAAATCAGATACTATACATAAATACAATCGTTAAACTCAAGTTCAATAGGTAGAGCAAAAAGGGGAAGGTATATTACAATAAATGCAACAACGAATGGCAAAAGAGCAGCATGGTGCAAGATTGTAGTTCAAATGCAAGTCCTGCAAAAGGAGTTTATAATACAATAACAGAATAACTGAATGAGGTACCGATGAGAGTAAGAGCACGTGGCACCACTTCTGGGAATGGAGTATGAAAGAAGATTTGACTCAGGAGTCAGATAGCATTGGAGAAGAAGGTTCTTGCCTGGATGTTCAAGCTTTCAAGCTGTTGTATCTTCTCCCAGAAGATAGAAGATAGAAAAGAGAATGGCCAGGGTGGCAGGCGTCCTTGACAATACTTTCAACCTTTCAACGCACCATGAAGATTGATTGGGTGGAATGAAGTGAGGAGCCTGGGAAGGACTGGGCTATTTTCACCACAGGTTCTGTTGGTGGAGAGCAGAGCGGTTGCCACACCAGGCTGACATTAATTCTGTCAGAATACCTTTTGCAATCCACCTGCAGAAGTTCGAGACAATCCTCTTGGGCATGTCACATCTTCGCAGTGTGAAGGGACCAGGTTAGGATGCAGGTGATTTGGATGTCTAGGAACTTGAAGCTATCCACCATCTCCATTGTCCTTCATGCGGCCAGAGGTGTGTTCACCCCTCCCTTCCTTAGGGCAACAACCATCTCTTTGTCTTACTGACATTAAGGGCAATGTTATTGGCCTGACACATAAGGTTCTCGATTATGTTCCCGTATGTTGTACATTAATAGTGGTATAACTGGAAAACGAGAAGATTGTGTTGGCATTGCACTTGGCCACACAGTTATGAATGTACAGGGGGTAGAGCATGGGACTGAGCACACAATCCCGAGAAGCACTGGTGTCAAGGTGGAGGAAATGCTATGATCAACTGCTATTAACCAACTGATATCTGCCAGTCAAGAGGTCCAGAAGCCAGTTGCAGATGAAGGTCCCAAGGCCAAGGCCCAGAGGTTTACAGATGAGCTTATTCACTATATGGTGTTGATAGCTATGTTGGTGCCAATAATAACATCCTGACCCCGGTGCTCTTATTGTCAAGGTGATTCTGGTCTGAATGCAGTGCAATGGAGATGACCGCCTCCAAAGACCAATTTCTTCTGTGCCCTCATTCAGAGAGTGGTCTACATTGTTCAAAGAGACTGGCAGAAATGTAGATCATTACGTCTTCCACTTCATTATGGCCGATGTTAGACCAAATGGACAATACTCATTGAGACAGTCTCTACTTTTCTTGTGGATGGAATGATGGAGAATTTCCTTGATGGGGACAGAAAACTATTGAAGTGAGAAGTTGAAGATGACTGTGGTTGAGATCAGTTCATAGGAGACACCACCTCCAGGTTCTCCTGCAAGTCATGCAGTATCTGTCTTTGAAATGTATCCCTTTTCTTTCCTCATTGCTATGCAAAATTATGAGAGCCACAGAAAGGGTTGATAGTAGAAAACTTGTCCCTGAAGCAGATGTGGCTTAAACTAAAGAGTACAGGTTTGAGATAAGAGGTTTCAAGTGGATCTGAGGAAGATTTTTATTTCATTCAGAGGGTGGTTGGAAACTGCAGAATCAAGGAACAGTTGATGCTGGTTAATACACAAAAGGACACAAAGAGCAGGAGTTAGACAACAGGTCTGGCAGCATCTCTGGAGAAAATTGATAGATGATGTTTCGCGTCAAGACCCTTTTTCAGACTCAGAAACTCAGACTTTTCTTCAGAAACTTCATGAGTGGGTGGTAGAGGCTGGTACTTTGTTAATATTTAAGACATTTTCAGCCAACTACATGAATTACCAAGCCTATGGACCAAGTGACAGTAAATGTGGAGACACGAGGATTGTGGACGCTGGAATTTTGAGCAAAAACCAAACAGCTGGAGGAACTCAACGGGTCAGACAATATCTGTGGAGGGAAATGGATGAATGACATTTTGGTCTGAAGAAGGGTCCAGACCTAAAATATCGTCTGTCCATTTCCCCCCAAAGATGCTGCTTGACCCGGTGAGATCCTCCGACTGTCTATGCTGATAATATATATGCTGATAGATTGATTGGTTGATTGATTGATTGAAGATTGATTGATTGATTGAAAGACACAGCAAGGCCCACCAAGTGTATGCCAACCATAGACCAGCCATCCATACTAGTTCTATGTTACCCCACTTTCCCATCCATTCCTTACACTCTAGGGGAAATTTACAGAGGCCAATTAACCTACAAACCTGCACGTCTTTAGGATGTGGGAGGAAACCGGAGCACCAGGAGAAAACCCACAATGTCATAGTGCAAATGTCACACAGACAACACCCAAAGTCAGGATTGAACCTGGCTCCCCAATGTAATGCCCTTAAATTAGATAAGTACTTGATGGCTGACGGACCTGATTTTGTACTGTTTGCTTCTATAATTCTGTCACTGCCCTGTCAAAGTCCTGGAACTCCACACCAACTGAACTGTGTATGGGGGGACACCTCCAGAAGGACCTCAGTGATGACCCACCATCAAGATCTCAACCCTGAGGATCTCCACTGGTCATGGGCCTCCAATCAGGAAAACACCCGCCGACAACTACCCTTTGGTTGCATCCTTGATGGTCTGCATTGGCATGGTGGGTTGAATGGCCTGTTCAATGCTGAGCTGTTTGGCTCCATAATTCTTACATCCTTGAAGGCCTAATCTTAGATCCATACCACACAGACAGATGGGCTGGACCATCTCTCACTGGCCAGCGAATAAAACGTAACCATGTTCATGGAAAAGAGGTTGTGTTCACCTTCTGACTGCTGAGTCTGGCCACAAGATCCTTCACTCTGCTTAACTCCACGGCAGCTTCATCGTAAATGGCTCGGGTTTTCACGTGCTGGTCCTGTTCCTGGATAAGGGAGTTCCTGGAATTGGCCAAGTTCAGGAGTTCCATGCTCAGCTCATCATTCCTTGCAACCTGTCACAAAACAGATATCGTTCATAATCATCGATCCATCAAAGTCTCTAGGACTGAAATCTTAATAGAACCTTCACTGGAAAAAATTACATTTAATTTTTTTTTACTCTATTCCTCATATTTGTGAGAGTTTTCCTCTAGTCTAATGTTTAAAACAAATATTTAAGTAATATTTTTATTGTTATCTTTTCCCTGTGTCTGTTGTTTGAAAAAACATTTTTTAAGCCTTGTTGTCCCTTATTAATTTTTTCTTCCTGCTGCGTAAACGCTTTTTAAGAACTTTAATTTGCTTTCTAGACTTTCTGGTATTGCTGTATATTTGTGAACTAGATAGTGTAGTGTTAAATATCTAGATGCAGATATTAAATTGTCCAGGATGTTGTGGGAATAGCTACTGAAGTACAATAGTTTGTTTCTATTTGACAACTAAAATCTTTGGAGTTCCAACTCAAACATGGAACATGGAACATGGAACATAGCATAGCTTATGAACGGAAAAAGCTTAGATATGTAGATTTGGCAGCAGAGGTTCAGCAGCGAGGATGGAAAGCAAGTGTACGTGTAGTGGAGATGGGTTGTAGCGCGATCGATGTTGCTGTTGGAGAGCTAGGAATTTGCGGACAGAGTCTGCATCAGGCCTTCCAGGAGATGTTAAAAGGCAGCAGAGCAAGGCAGTAAGTGGATTTAATGGAGAAGAAACAGCATCAGTTGGGGGCAGAAAGGAAAGTGTGCTTCTTTGTAAGCGTATTTCGTGTAAATGTATCCCGGTTGTTATATGTGGTACGTGATATTGCGGTGCTACGATTGTTTAATGATGGGTTAGGGTAAGTGTAAGACAGGACCGCGAGCATTTTGGATTAATCGTCTGTAGTTTCCGTTACTAGATACTGGTACCAGAGGTGGTCAGAGTAGGTATTGCCGCATGTGATCCATATTCCGTGATCTCTGCCACCTCCTTGCTACTATTTAGAAATGTCCCCACCCTAACAATCCACTGCCATAAGACATAGGAGCAAAATTAGGCCATTCAGCCCATCAAGTCTGCTTCGCCATTCAATCATGTATCTATTGTGTATCAATCATGTATCAATCATGTATCCATTCAATCATGTATCTCAACCTGAAGTGGGCGCATGTGCGCATGTGCGGAGCTCTTCTAGTGTGTGTGCATGCGCAGGACATTTCTAGAGTGTGCGCATGCGCGGGACATTTCCGGAGTGCGCATGCGCAGGACATTTCGGGAGTGTGCGCATGTGCAAAGTATTTCGGGCGGGAAAAGCCTGCAGAATCAGCCATGTTTGCCAGACGTTTCTGAGTTTGTGTATTGCAGAAATAAGTTGCTTAAAGCTTAAATAAAGTTAAGTTAATTACGAGTAGTGAAAGTTTCATTTATCTCACAACACAACCCATTCTCTCCTGCCTGCCTCTTCTGTGTTTGTATGCACTCAGTCCAAACGTTGATATGCTGTGTTCCTGAGTGTGAGTGCACAAAATCTAATATGTTGTCTAATTCAACGGGACAGAAGACTGAATTCAGACTGAAGAAGGGTCTCGACCCGAAACTCCACCCATTCCTTTTCTCCAGAGGTGTTGCCTGTCCCGCTGAGTAAAGGGCCTGTCCCACTTTCACGACCAAATTCATTACCTTTTTTTACTCGTGGACATTTTTCATCAGGCTAGAAAAAAAAAGCCCCGACCTACTTGATGCCACGAGTACCTACGACTAGCATCACGGCCTGCTATGACCTACCTACAACCTCCTACGACCTTGTGACGACCATGCGGCGAGTACGAGTCAAGGGCAAACTCGGCAGAGATCGTGAATCAGGTCGTGAAAGTGGGACCAGGCCCCTTACTCCAACATTTTGTGTCTGTCTTCGGAGTAAACCAGCATCCGCAGTTCCTTCCCACAGGAACATGTTGTCTACTGACATTCATCAACCACTGGCTGTCACGATCCATTCATGTGGTGCATAGTCACTGTGTACTCACCATATTCACTCTCTCTCTGCCTTTCACTGTCACATTTATGAGAGCATCTTTCAAGTAGAAATCTCTACCTCATACTGAACCTCCTGGTGAGGAATGATAGCAACTGAAGTCTGATCATCAATTTATCTAATCTGCAATTTATATGGCAATACAACATGGTACTTATACATGTCCAAAAAAGGGTGTCGACCCGAAACGTCACCTATTCTATGTCTCCAGAGATGCTGCCCTAACCTGCCAAGTTACTAAAGCATTTTGTGTCTATCATTTTGTGTAAACCAGCATCTGCGGTTCCTTCCTACACACATGGTACTTTTACATGTTCTCTCATCCATGTACACATATCTCCGCAGTTAATTCAAACTCCAAATCAAGTGACCGCAGAAACAATTTGGTGCAGTACAGAAATTGCAAAATAAACAAATAGCCTCTGGGAACAGAAACATTTCACAGCAATGGTTCTTTACTACAGAAAAGGAAAAAAGGAAATTGTCTGAGATCTGTACTTTCTGTAAATGAAAATTGATGTTAAGTGTGTTTTGCAGAGCTGAGAACAAAATCTGCCCACATTTGGTATTGAGGCGCGTACTGAGGTATGTAGTATCAAGGAATTCCCATGACAGCATGAGAACTAGAGAGACATAGACATAGAAACATAGAAAATAGGTGCAGGAGAAGGCCATCTGGCCTGCGAGCACCACCATTCAATATGATCATGGCTGATCATCCAAAATCAGTACCGTTCCTGCTTCTTGCCCATATCCCTTGATTACATTAGCCCTAAGAGTTACAGTATATCAAACTCTCTCTTGAAAACATCCAATGAATTGGTCTCCACTGCCTTCTGTGCAAAGAATTCTCTGGGTGAAAACATTTTTCCTCATATCAGTCCTAAATGGCCTACCCCTTATTTTTAAACAGTGACCCTAAGTTCTGGACTCCCCCACATCGGGAATATTTTTCCTGCATCTATCTTGACCGCGTGGGGTTTCTCCAAGATCTTTGGTTTCCTCCCACACTTCAAAGACATACAGGTTTGTGGGTTAATTGGCTTGGTAAATGTAAACATTGACCCTATTGTGTGTAGGATAGTGGTAATATGCAGGGATCGTTGGTCGGCGCGGACCTGGTGGACAGTAGCTCTAAACTAAACTAAACTAATGACATTCTGGCTAGTGACACTAGTTAAATACACCCACCTCCTTTTCATACCGTTTACTCAGTGTTGTATAATTGCTCTTCAGAGCAACATATTCATCGGCTAGTTCCTGCCGATTTTTCTCGAGTGCCTTCAGGTGGTTCCTTGCCACTTCGTATTCGTTCAGACATTTGTTCTTCTGCCCTTCCAGTTCCATTGTTCTGTTTTCAAGAATTAGAATCTGCAAAGTATTCATAAGTTATAGTTATAGGAACAGAATAAGGCCATTCGGCCCATCAAGTCTACTCTGCCATGGCTGATCTATCTTCCCCTCTCAACTCCCATCCTTCTGCCTTCTCCCCATAACCCCTGACAGCCTTACTAACGAAGAATCTGTCAATCTCCGCCTTAAAGGTATCCATTGACTTGACCTCCTTGGCTGCCTGTGACAATGAATTCCACAGATTCACCACCCCCTGACTAAATAAATTCCTCCTCATCTCCTTTGTAAAGGTACGTCCTTTTATTCTGAGGCTATGCCCTCTGGTCCTAGACGCTCCCGCTAGTGGAAACATCCTCTCCACATCCACTTTATCCAGGCCGTGGCAGCATAATTGACCGTGAAATAGAGATGCAAACATTTTAACAGAGTTTTGTTAATGCAGCGTTTTGCGGTGGAAATTGTCCAGTATTGTCGGGCGTTAAGGGCCTGTCCCACTTGGGTGTCATTTGCGCGTCACTTACGCGACATAATTTACCCGTCACGACACACGACGCGCTCGTTGTGATGCGCACGTGATGCCCGCATGGTGTGCATTACGCGCGCATGGTGCGTGGTGACGTAGGCAGTGACGCACGGTCGCGAGTGGCGCCCCAGGATTTTGGGATTCACAAAATCTTCGCCCACCACCTGCGTGACGTGCAAATGACGCCCTAGTGGGACAGGCCCTTCAATGTTTAACTCCTAAACTCTGCCAGAAATCAAGGCTTCTGAGTAAAAATTAATCGAAACAGGAAAGGATCACGGAATAATGAGCATTACAAATATTACCAGCGAGTAGAGGAATTATATTTCTGTGACCTTTTAGGTTCAGAACTCACTGCGCCCAGAGCAACCGATACTTGAGCACAAACTAATCCAATTTATCTCAAAGATATACACCACTTGCTGGAGAAACTCAGCGGGTCAGGCAGCATCTCTGGAGGAAAAGGATAGATAACATTTCGGGTCGGGACCATTCTTCAGACTGAAAGTAAGGGGGGTGGGGGTGAAGAGCTGGAGGCGAGAAAAGACCAAGGTCAGTCAGGGACAGCAACAAATGACCTCAGGCAGGGTGGTGCCCTGGTGGGCCCAATGTTGGCTCGGGAGGTGTGATCTTAACAAGGGTACAATGTGAACTGTGGAACTGGTTAAACGACTAGGGTGGAAAAAGGGCGAAGGGGAGAGCAGTGGAATTAGAAGTTACTTAATGTTAGAGAATTCAACGTTCATTCCACTGGGATGTAAGCTACTCAAGCAAACTATACGGTGCTGTTCCTCCTAGTTATGTGTGGCCTCGCTCTGGCAATAGAGGTGGCCCAGGACAGAATGGTCAGTATTGGAGTGGGATGGGGAGTTGAAATGATTGGCAACCGGGAGAAAACACACGCAGGTCACGTGGAGAACGTACAAACACTGTACAGACAAGCATGCGTAGCCAGGATCGAACCCGGTAACTCCAGCACTGTAAAGCAGCAACTCTACTGCAGCGCCAACAATCTACAACCTCCAACTTAGACAATAGTTCTATTGATGGAGCCATACACGTCCCAAGATGGCCAAGTTAAAGATTCCCGTGCTGCAATTCAGAATGGCACCTCAAGGAAAGATTCTGGGAAACACAATCTGTTTTTGGGCATGTTCAAAAAAAAGGATTGAAGTTAAACGATAAATTGGACTTGTTTTTCTGTTCACCTCAGTTTCATTCGTTGCTTTACACTCACTCCAATTTTCCACCACAACGACTCAGTTCGCTGTGGGAACAAATTGATGATTTTTTTTTTCCTATTTCTAGCGATTCGGATGGCTGAATGCACAATCTGCAGGAATCCAATTATTTTGATGTATTATCCCTTTCATCGTCTACACACACACACGGTAAATGAACGTTTAACAGTCTGAATGTTTTTTCCATCAATGGTTAGCAGTGGGGGAAATCAAGATGCAACTCGCAGAAAAATT